>NC_056751.1:650507895-650610395 GCF_019279795.1 Protopterus annectens | reverse complement strand
GCAATACATTCCCTGTACTGTTGAATGACTGGGCTGCATGATATATTTGTGAAAACATCAGGATTATTTATATTTGACATGGCTTAGTGGTAAATCACATTGGCTATGGTGTGCAGAGTCCATGTTTCAAGCCTTGCAGAGGCTGTTTATTTTGTTGCTGGGCAGAACAAGGGCCGTTGAATTCAGAGTGATTAAGGCACTTTTAAGCAGTTGTAAGTGGGTTTGCGTGGTGGTAAGCACTGCTAACTTCTGGTTTCAGTTTCTTATACTGATTTAGCTACTCAATTGCTTAAACTGTGTAGGCATTGCTTACCCCTGCACAAACAGGCTTAAACCCGCTTAATGCTGCTTAAAAGTGCTTTCTCCTGCTTACCCCCATTCTAATTTATTTAAAAGAAAAGAAATAAGGGTTGATAGGAAAGTGATGAAAAAGGGTCACAAAGAGTGAAAGACAGTAAGGAAAATAGCTAGGGATGTGCAGGAATAGTGTAGGGAAGGTCCATAGCTGCCCATTTCTTCTACAGCAACAGCTGTGCATATACACTACATTTGGAGGTAGATTTGGATACTCAAACCCCTGAGAGAGGGGTGAGGACAACAATAATAAGCTGTGATGCCAATTAGACCAGATTACATGTGTCCAGTGGACATGTGTGCAAAATGGACAGCTATGTATGGGGCGAGATGTTTTTGTGGGAACAGATTGCCCTTTTTTTCAGGTGAGAGTGGGATGTTGGGGAGGGATGGTAGGTATATTTGGGGAGGTAGGTTGGGTAGGTTAACAGACAAGACAAACAAGACGCATACAGGGGTGGTATATGACACATGTGGTGGGTACACACCTTGATGGGGAGGGGTGTTGGGAAATCGGTAGCCCATGAGCCCCCTAGTGAAATCAGTGTGACTGAGATCCCCACCCATGGGCAGTCACCACTGCACCTTCACAGCCCCGATGGTGGCTGTGCTGGGGGCTGAGTTGCAGAGCCAGGCTGACCCTCTAGTTGTGACACATGGCCCTCGAGCTGACATAGCAGATTTCCAACCTCCCTGCGGGGCTTGCTACGCACCATGACCCAGACCTGGTGATGGCTGACAGGTTCCTGTCTGCGCCCGTTCCTGGGGGGGACGAGCCCAATCCCCTGAGGTGGTTCCACCCGAAGGTGGTGCAGGACCATCAGACAAGGAGGTCCTGGGTTCGGCCCCAGACATGCTGGTGCCTGGTGCCATGGCCATCTGAGGTGGGACAGGTGGGTCCTCTGGGACCAGCCTTCCCAAATGTGCTATAGTGTTTAGATTTTATCATATGTGGGATAGTAATAGTCAACACATTCCAGGGTTAGGTATAACAGCATGCATAGATATTATCATTAACCCAGACACCAGATATGGAACAGTCGCATAGCAAACGGAACTCATGCATATATAGGACTACAGTGGTAATAACAACAACAGCATGCAGGTACATTGATGGCACCATGCCACCAGTGTTGGAATAATTCAATATAGAACATGCATGGAAACAAATGTAAATATATATTAACCAATAGGACATAATCAGAAGAGTGGAATCATTACATACCGGTTCAGGTGGGTATGTAGATTATTGTTGGAGATATGGTGGGGGGTAGAGAAAGATGTAAATTAACAACTAGTATATTCCTGTAGTCCACATTACTTTCCTAGACAGTGCTGTTATCTGTACCTTACAAGCATTACTACACTACCCTATAGCCTTAGTTTGGATAGTGATATGGCTGTCATCATTGTTATACATGAACTGGTTTTACCTGCAGTATACACCTTTTACCTGGTATACCTGTGGAGGGAATGTTTGTTAACACTAACTAACTGTTTCTACACAAACTCCCAGATTCTAGCTTGATGTTGTGCACATAGCTATCCAACTCTTTCTGTACAGACTTTGGCCATGTCTTGACCACATGCAGGTGTACTGGGACATATCTAGCTATTGCTCTCTTCAACCTTTAGTGACCTATCACTCAAATATACATGCCTTCCTACACAGTTATATTATGTAGCACAGTATGGGTGGCAGTGATCAGTGATACTTTATTATTCAGAGCAACTGCAACACTCACAATTCCATACAATAGTAGAGTAAACAGTACCGGTACAGGGTATCAAGGCTTTTATTTCTCGGCACAGTGTTCGTATCTGACGTACCTGTGGGAGCAATGTTTGTTAGCACTACCTGAATGTTGTCACACAAAGTTCCAGATTACACATTAGTATTATGCGCATACATCTCACTCTGTTATTGTACACACTCTGGTCACAGGGTGACAACATGGGGGTGTAGATAGGACATACTTGGCTTATTACTCTCATAACAGTTTCAGGAGTTGCTAGAGTAACAGGTTTGTTCTCATAGATGTGTGACAATCAGTTGTATTCCCTGTTTGCTGCTTAAACATCTGGGATCATCCCACAGACTTCCCAGGGGGACAGGGTGACAGGCAGTAGGTATGGGTCCATATACTCGACATTCTGGTCTTATCTGTACAGTTGTGGGGTATGATTCTGCATGCTACCTACTTCCACTCCCAGGATTCAGACCATGGCTGTGTCTCCTACAACTTAAACATTGTCCATCAGAGTTGTGTGTGCTATATAGATATTGCTGTATATCTCCTATCTGCTTTCTGTCTTATAATTCTCCTGTAGTTTTGCATTCTGAATTTGTATTACAACACTCTTATGCAGGATTTCCTAGACAGTTATATTTTGTAGGACAGTGTGGGTGACAGTGATGAGTAATACCTTATTATTCAGAGCAACTGTCACAATGCCATACAATACCAAAGTAAACAGTACTCGTACAGGGTATCATTCTTGTATTTCTTGGCATAGTGTTGGTATGACAGACCTGTGGGAGAAATTTTTGTTAGCACTACCTGAATGTTGCCACACACAGTACCAGATTCCACATTACTATTATGCACATACATCTCACTCTGTTACTGTACACACTCTGGCTACAGCTTGGCAACATGGGGGTGTAAATGGGACATGCATGGCTTCTTACTCTCATAAGGTTTTGGAGAGTTGCTAGTGTTCCAGTTTTTTCTCATAGATGTGTGTCAATCAGTTGTATTTCCTGTTTGATGCCTATACATCTGGGATCATCCCACTGATTTCCCAGGGGGACAGGTTGACAGGCAACAGATATGGGCCACTTTACTGGACATTCTGGACATATCTGTACAGTTGCGGGGTATGATTCTGTATGCAGACTACTACCGCTGCTAGGATTCGAACCATGGCTGTGTGTGCTAAAGTTACAACAGTTTACGTCTCAGTCGCATGTGCTATTCAAGTTTTGTTGTCTGCCTTTTCCCTGTTTTCTATGTGTCTCTCAGTTGTACTAAATGGCCTCTGGGGATTACAGCAGTCATATACAGGCATTCATACACATTCTATTTATGGTGCACAGTGTGGGTAACAGTACTTAATCCAACAGTACTATTACATGATTGCAAGTCTACATTGCCATATGATACCAGAGTATTGTTGTATTAAGTACTGTTGTATTAAGTACCGTTACCTAATACAACAATACTATTACATGATTGCAAGTCTACATTACCATATGATACCAGAGTATACACCTGCAGTCCCGCAGTTAGACCTTTATTGTCAGGCTATTACTCTTTTATTTACATACAAACTATATGAGACTCTTCCTGCCATATTCTCTGGTGTATGCAGTACTTGCCTTAAACAATACAGGTTTTATACAGGCAATTAACGTACTAATACTTTTAGATTTATTTCCTATGACAGTACATGCAAGATTATTACTAACCTGCCTTGCATCACAACCTCTCCAGGCAACTTCCATGGGCCTCCTGGTTTTTGGCCTGCTCACTTGCAGCTGTAGAGGACATAAGAGGAATATTTAGCCATACCTATCCATGATATACATGAGTTGGCAATTATTACACACATAGTGGAGTGATACTTACACACAGCTGAGACATGCCCTGGCATTCTAGCCTCTTCGATCCACTGCTCCAAGAGGTCCCCCTTATGAAAGGCCACAGAAATACCTCACAAAGAGGATTACTAACCTCAAACAGATGCCGTACGCAGACCGTCTCAAAAAACTCCAGCTTTACTCCATCTCATATTGCCTACTCAGAGGCGATCTCTGCCTAACACACAAAGCTATGTCAAAACCAGAGTTGTTGGACATGCTCCACTTAATGAAATCCCAATCTTCCGAGCTACATGTTCCAGGGACCTAAACCTTGTCACCACAATAAACAGAACATGCCGGAGGGATAGATTCCTGTCCCAGAGACTTCCCATACTCTGGAATAAACTACCTATCTATATCAAACAAAGCTCCTCATTAGCACTCTTCAAGAAAAATCTTGATGATTGGATGGGAAATAGGAAATTCCCCCAGGGGATCACCTCTGTGGCTCTGCTCGACAGTGGCACAGGAAAATACTTTTCTTGGGTGACAAAAGCCATGGTGCCTTTTTGGCTGGGCTTGTATAGGCCCCAGAGCTGATAGCCTAGTATGAACCTATGAAGCTATGAACCTATGAACCTATGGCGCTTCAGGTTGGCATAGTGATGCCTGACCTGCTCACCAGTTTGGGGTATGCCAGTGACACTGGTGAGGTCATGGGCGAGATGGCCCCAGGCTTCTGCCTTATATTGGGAACTCTGGCACTGGCCCTGCAGCAGTCTCTGCTCATGGTCTTTGACAAGGAGTCATGCCATGACTCTGGACTCCTGGATGCACCAATGCTGCACCCAAAAGCTCACGCCTTCTCCCCTTCCTGACATGGTGCCTGTAAGGGGAAGCTACAATCGGTTTTGAGATGTATTCCCACCTGTTGGGTTTAAGTAGGGCTGATTTCCCACACTTTACCATGATTGGACGCTTTTGAAAAGGCTAGGCTATAGGTTGACATTGTTTAAAGTGGTATTACACTGGGCACATTGTGTTAGCTGGCCTACATATTGCTTACACCTCCAAAGCTGGCCTGTGCAATGTTTAACATTGCTTACATTAGACTTTGCATTAAATTTTCTTTCTGGCATTGATTTATTATTCATTACATCTTATATATATGCCTGGTACCCGTGATTCATGTGTACGTACACTGTATGGGATCCTTGTGTTTTATTGGGGACTTCAACACTCTATTACAATTAAACCTCACATCTTGTCTTACTGCTGTACTCAAGTTCACGTATTTATGTTATGTAGTGGGTTATAGAACATATGACTGTATACTGAATCCTTTCACAGGTTCAGTTTGATTTTATTATAGTGAGGACTTGTTTGGTGATACCTCAGTCTTTTGCATTGCTGTGATGGCTTGGTAGTTAACTACTGTGACTATAGTGTATAGGGTCCTCGGTTCAAGACCTGCAAGGCTGTTTATTTTGTTGTTGGGCAGAACGAGGGCCATTGGATGCAGAGTGATTAAGGCACTTTTGAGCAGTTGTGTGGGTTTGTGCGAGGATAAGCAATGCTAACCTCCGGTTACTTATGCTTATAGGGAGTTAGCTTCAAAATTGCTTAACCTGTGTGTGCATTGCTTACTCCCTTGCAAACGGGCTTAAACATGCTTACTAGTGCTTAAATATGCTTACTACTGTTTATTGGAGCTTACACTTGTTTACTAGTGCTTACTCCTGCTTACAACTGTAGTGATTTAGACAGTAATATCTAATAGTTCTTGGGAAGGTGGCGGATTTGGAAGCTGTATTGAGTTGTCATTCATTACACATTTTACCTTCCATTTGTATCCATGATTCTTGTGTACATATACTGTATGGGGCACATGTGCTTATCTGGGGACTTTGCAACATTATGACACTGACACCTCACGTGCATTTAATGCAGTACTGCAGTTCACAATTATATGTTATTTAGTAGGTTATACAGCAAAAAAATGTTCAAAAACTGATTTCATATGGAAAATGGAATGTGCTGCATGAGACTCAAACTGGGAATGCCTGCTCGTAAGGCGGATGTTCTGCCCACTAAACTATTGCTATACTGCTTCATTTGCATATATCTTCATTGTTATCCTCTTCAGCCATATAAGCTGCATTAACCGTAGCTAAGTGATGGGCACACCCGCGCACCTACGGTTAGCTTTAATCGGGTTCATAAAAAAAAGGGTTTGTTTATTTTATATACATTTACTATTGCTGTTGTACAAGTGGGGGGATGTTGCTTGGGATATGCAGACACCTATGAGTGGTCTCGCTCATTCCTTTGGCCTTTCTGCTGTTCTTCATTGTGGGGGCATGTATATTCTGAGAGCTCTGCTCTCAGACATGCCTCTGCATTTGTACATGCTCCGTGTAAGATTAGGAGCTCAGGCATTAGGCTTTCATTAATATGCATGGCACGCTGCCGCACTTCTCCTAAATGGCCGCTTCCATGCAAGACTAGGTTAGTCCTGCAGGGAAGAATAATAAATCTAGGGGATAGTCTACATTTTGTGGTAAACTTTGTGAATCATCCATAGTATTAAAGGCTGCAAGAAAATCAGTAGTAAATCTAAAACTGGAAAGAAGAAGGCGGGTGTTATGCTTGTGTTGTCCATTCAGAATGGTGTACACTTAATGTAGGCATTCATGAATCTAGCCTCTGTCAATTCTCCTGCTAATTTACTAATCACCTATTTCTTGAACTAAGATGATTTTGTATACCTCTAACAATTACCAGCTGTATTCATAATTTAATTTCTTCTCATGTACATCAAACTTGTTAATTGTTTGCATCACATACCCAGAGTTTTATACACAGCATACTCAATTCTACTTCACTGAAATTATTTTTTAAATATTACATGAATAATTTCTTGCCTTTACTAGTCTGCAGTGAGGACAGCTTTAGATTCTCTAATCTCTGGTTATCTCCCTTCTCTTGCATTGCACAGACCCCCAAATACTAGTGTTCTAAACTTCTTCTGGCTGACTGATATCCCTTTCAATTGATGGCTTCACGTACTATGCAGATTACCCATGCTAATGTCTGGGTTTCCAGCCATTTTCCAACTGTGGGATACTGCTTCTGATTTTGCACTCCCTCTTTCTCCCTCTCACTCTCTCTCTCTCTTTCATATTTTAATTATAAACTCCATTTTAGTAGATGTTGCAAGTATTACTGAATGAGAGAATTCAAATAGTGTGTTTATATATTTATCAATCGATTGATCAATAACCAAGGTAGTGGCCTGTTCCCAATGAACCCATTTCAGCAACTCTCCAGGGTAATGTGAATAGTAAATACAATGTGATAAATGTAGCCTTTTTTAATAGTTCCATGAGAAGTACTTTTACTTTCCTTTTGTTATAAGAAATACAACCCGGTGATAAGCTATAGATATAACCAAATCTAGCCCTTTAAACAATTGTAATATTTAATTTTATTTTATATTCCAATAAATAATCCTCTCTACAATCCAGAATGCAGCAATGGTATCATTCAGGATTTCATATAGGTGGTTGAACGTGAAGCAGATAATGATGTAACATGCTAGTCATAACTCGACAAGATATATCTCAAATGCCTTTCATCATAGGAAGTCATTCTTATCAATGTTTCTTTCAGAGCACTGATAGCAAATTAGAATTCTTTGCAATGTAATCTTTCTCGTTAGTTATGTGATGATGGAGTTGGCACACACAAGTTTTTTAAGAGGACTTGTACCCTCCCAGATGGGAGGATTCAAGGAGGCAATGGTTATGTTAGATTATGTGGGCTGGATGGAAGCTTTCACCAGTTGTGTTCATTCAGTTGAAATTTTGACTAGTTGTTACTTGAGGACATTTAGTAATGGCAGTATTCAGTTAGAGGCAATGCAGCAGACATAAGTGGTGATTTTCTACTGACATACACGTGAGAGCGGAGTCAGTCATGTACAAACAGGTAGGGATGAAGGTAGCCACTCTATTAGTCTTGCTTCTCATGACATGCCACCTATGGAACTGATAATTTGAGTTCAGAGTTAGTATATGAAATGTGGGTTGAGGGTCTTAGAGATGCATAGCTATGTAAGATGTTAAGTTTGTCACAAAGGGGATAGTTGTGTTTTTTAGATGTTCTCAATATAAATTGTTTAGTGCTTTTGACTTGAACAACTACAAATCAAAGATAGTGTCATAATCCCCATAGATGTGGGCAAACTACTGAAATTACTAACTGCCCTCTAATACCATTCCTTCACCATTTGCTAGCATGTTAATGCTATTGATAATAATATTTTATTATTTTCTGGTTCATAGGCTCATAGGTGTGTACTAGGCTAATGGCCCTGGAACCTTTACAAGCCTAGCCCATAGAAGTGCCCTGGCATCGTGGCACCCAACATTAGTTCCCAGTTCCTTAATCATGTAGAGCCACTGGTGTGATCCCCGGGGTGAACTTTCTGTTACCCAACCACTCATCAAGATTTCTCTTGAAGAAGGACAGCAAGGTGCTCTGCTTGACATGTATGGGAAGTCTATATCAGAGCATGGGCAGTCTCTGGGTGAGAAACCTGTCCCTTGAGCATGTTCTGTTGATTGTGGTAATGAGGTTGAGGTCTCTGGAGTGTATGGTGTGGAGGGATTGGGATTTCTTTAGATGTACCATTTCTAACAGAGGTACTTCTGTGGCCTCTCCAACTGTTGCAGGTATCTAGTGAGGTACATGCCAAATGGGGCATTATACTCAATGATTGGTCTAATGAGGGAAGAGTAGAGAGAGAGACAATGACCTCTTTCTTGCTGGATGCATAACCCTTGGTAATGAGATGTGTCACAAAGAAGGACTTTCTAACCACAGTGGCAATGTGGTGGTCGAAGGAGAGGGTGCTGTCAACCTGCGTCCCTAGATCTCTTATAACTCCTTCATGTTCAGTGAGTTCCCATCAATGTGGTAATTGGTGGGAAATGAGATTTTACCAAAGGGGATGATGACACATTTTTTGGCATTAAGCTTAAGGCCATGGTTTCAACACCAGTCACTGATCTCAGCGAGACCTTTCTGTAGGATGTTTGCATCACTTGGGGAGTTAATAATGGCTCCCAGCTTGCAGTCATCTGCGAACTTGGTCAACCAGAGTCCCTTTGTTTTGGCCTGAACTTCTGAGAAGTAGATACCAAGCAGGAGAGGACCCAGGACAGATCTCTGTGGGACTCCACTTGTAACTGGTTGGCAGACTGATTTGGAGACTACTACTTTCACACTGTGTGTTCTATCTGTGAGCCAATTTGCAACCCACCTAGTGATATAGGGATTGATGCCTAGTTTGGTGAGTTTATCAATAATTCCTGAGTGAGGAATGGTATTAAAGGCCTTGGCCAGATCGAGGTAGGCTGTATGCGCTACCTTACCTTCATCCACAGCCCTGGTAACTGACTCAAAGAAGTCAACCAGGTTGAGCAGCCATGATCTCCCTTTCAGAAAACCAAATTGTGTGGGGTCTAGAGTTTGGGGATTTCCTATATCTTTGTTAATCAGGTCCATGAAGATGAGCTCCATAGCTTTACTTATCAGACTTGTCAGGCTAATGGGGGTGATAATTCCCAGGGTCTGTAGTCGTTCCCCCTTTATGGAGAGGGATGACTGCAGTAGTGCGCCATTCAGTAGAGACAAAGCCTGAGGTGAGGCTGTGACTGAACAGGGAACACAGATGTGATGCCAATTCGCTTTGTAGTTCATGTAGAACACAGCCAGAGATATTATCAGGTCCCATGGAAGCTGCATTCTTCACCTTGGACAATGCAGATTTCACCTGTGTTGCAGCAATGCTGGGTGCCTGGTATTCTTCCTGTATTGTGATTGGTCCTTTTGGGGTGGGGGTAAAGTTGGCTCTGAATCTGTTGGCCAGTATTTTGGCAATATCTGTTGGCTCAGTATAGGAGGTACCATTGTGCAGTAACTCAGAGCAAGTCTGAGTATTGCCATGGAGGTTCTTGATATAACTATAGAAGCCTTTGTGATTGTTTTTAGTGTCTGCTGCAATTCTGCCTTCATAGCTGGCTTTAGAGGATTTGATGAGGGATCTCAACTTTTTGTTGAGGCTAATAAGGGAGTTTTTCCAGTCTTGGGACTTCACCTTTTTCTGAAACAGTTTCTTCCTTCTGTTGTAGAGTTTATTAATGGCAGGGGACCACCAGATTGGCTTCTTTTTTTTGGAGGAAAGCGCCTTGGTTCTGTTGGGTATGGCTAGTTCCATTCATTTATATACATGTTCGTACAGTGCATTGGTGTATGATTTGGCAATCATGCAGCTATTTTCCATTGGCATCAGTGCCATGAAGTTAGCCATTTCTGTTTTTAGCTACCCAAAGTCAATTTGGAGAAGTTTTTCTAGGTGGTTACCTTTGCGGGGAGTATGGGTGAGATGTGGATTTCCATGGTGATTAGTTTGTGGTCAGATCTGACCAGGGAGGGATTGACTACTGATGTAGAGCAACAGTCACCCATGTTAGTAAAAAACAGGTCAAGAATGTTGCTTCCTCTAGTGGGGATCAGAATGAGCTGGTCCAGGGCACTGGAATTAATGAATTCCAGGAAGCATTAGGCCAGTGTATTGGAGCATGAGCAATTTCCCCAGTTGATGGAGGGGTAGTTCAAGTCTCCTAGTATGAGAGTGTTGGGTTGGACCTTGATAGATTCCGGGGTGCTTAGGAACATGGAGTGAGAGTCTAGGTACATGGTTGGGGACCCATAGCAGTCTATGACCTGGATTGCCATCTTACCCAATGTTAGTTGTACCTGAAGTATCTCAGATGCGTTATACTGGGCTACTAGTATGGAGGTGTGCATATCCTTTATGACTATGGAGACACCACTGCCTTTGGAGCTATGGTCCATGTTTCAGGGCTGAAATGTGTGGAATGAGTTATAGCCTGGTAGTGCAGGGGTGCTTTCTGCTACTTTAAACCAGGTCTCCATTACAGCACAAATGTCGATGTTCTCCATTTTGAGGAGTGGTTTGAGCGAGTGCATCTTGAGATTCAGACTTCTATTGTTGAGCAGTATGACCCTCAAATTGCATTTAATTATAGCTGTTATGGTGGTAATTTGGTCTTTGGAACCCAACCTAAAAAGGCACTATAGGGGTGGCAAGAGCCTTAGCCAGTACCCAGAAACCCAGAGGTGACAGATGCAGATCATCTCTGGCAAAGCATCAAGGTCTGTCGATCATGTCATTCCAAACAGACAGATACTGGATCCCTTTAGAATGATAACAGAAACTTAGCAAATTGTTGAAGTCAATCATTTTTTGTTTGTACTGTGGTATCATTCTCGGTGATGGTAGGATACTGCTCAGGGCTAGGGTCATACCTGCCTGGGCCACATCATCCAAGAGTTCCACCATTTCTCTTTTCATGTAGTGCAGGGAGGTGTGTCTCAGGTCATTCACACCCATATGGACAATAACAGAGTCATACTTGTACCTGTTGTGGAGTGACCTGAGTGCATGTGTTATGTGTTGGATTCTGGCACCTGATAGACAGCTGTTACCTTCCCCTTATTCAACCTGGTGAGTGGGACATCTGTGTGCCTCACTATTGAGGTAGTATAGTAGTATATTATTTAAACTTTTAGTCTAAAAAATATTATTATGTGACTGTAGATATATTGTGTTCTTTCAGTACTGTGTTATGGGGAATCAAACTATTATTTTTTTTTCTTCAGAAATCTCAGGGCAGAAGTATAATACATGTGGTAACAATGCCCACTTCCACAGAACAAGTCTGAGCCAACATGAAATAAAAATGATGATGCTGGTTTCTTACAAAAAGTATTCATCAAATGGGTACTGCTTTACCAGACCAGTACTTCTGCTATTACACTGTAGGGAATGCAGGAGGAATTAGAAAATGCTTTTACTGAAACATTCACTCTCAGCTCACAAACCCTCCCCAAATGGTATGCCAGCAGTTTGCAACTAACCCTGTCTAAAGTGGTATGGAGCTAATTGTATGTATTTCCTGACAGCTGTTTTCCAGCAAATGAGGTCATCATCAGTGATTCACTGACTCCCAGATTGTTAGCGATTGGGATAATAATACAAAATCAATGGAGGTAGGGCCTTCACAGTACGATTTTATTATATATAGTACTCTATATATTTACGTGTGCATGCTTGTCACATGAAATATCAAGTGCACTGAGGATGCCAGGGGGCGAAACTGGTCTGTTTTTCCTTGTTGTTGGCCGGTGGTTGCCATTGTATTTGGTTTACTGGGATTGATTTATTGTTTTCTACTGTTTTTGTGAAGAGTTTCTCTTTATTTGTGTGGAACTGTGGAACTGTGGCAAACTAATGGAATACAATAAATGCTTTTTCCATCCAGGAATGTTTTGAAGTGCTGGAATTATTGATGTGTGTTCATTTGGGTCCATGTACTTCCATTCTGGTGCGTGCACCATAAATTGTGTGTTGCTGATATATATATATATATATATATATATATATATATATATATATAAGAGCACACACACAAACGTGTGTGTGTTTGTGTGTGCGTGTGCATGTGTGCATGTGTGTGTACAAGTATATATATATATATATATATATATATATATATATATATATATATATACACATACACACACAAACATACACACACACACACACACACACACATACATATATATATATATATATATATATATCAGATCTAGTGTCAGTGAATTGTTGACAATGAATTGAATGTTGATTATTAACTGTTGATAAAATATAGGTAAATGAAAAGAATTCCTTAAAAGATGATGGCGGCCTACTCTTTCCATAACCATTTTGATCCTTTCACCAGCTACAGAGTTTTGAGTTATTCTGATTAGCAGAGAAATTGCATTGGAACATCTGGTGGCCATTTTCTGTTATGTAATGACATAGACCATCAGATATAGCAGAGGAGAAGACAGTCATTGTAAGATTAGGAGCAAAATTTATATATGACTTTTTAATGTTGGTTCTTCCTCCATTGGCTGTTGGTTTGGCAATTGGAATCACCATTCCACCATGCAGATGCCAGCACATCTGTATATCCAGTTCTGATAAATAGAGGTTATGTGCCACATTTCCATTACCAGGATGAAGAGCAGTCACTGTAAGGGTAGGAAACAAATATTAGTCCGCCATACCTCTGACTGACTACATTTATATAATAGTAGATGCTCTACTTTTATTTATGCATTTATTTTTTTATTTATTGAATTGTGCATGTTTCATTATGTGAACCTTGTAGTCTGAAACTCAGTCAAAAGAATGTTAACATGAGTAATATCTGCCAGTATATGACAATGGCTTCTAGTGCACAAACTTTTTACATTTAACATGTATTCTTTTAAATGTATTGCATGTACAGTATTTTATAGATATAGTAAAACAATACTGATAACGGACCATGAAAAAAGTGAAAAAGTCTGCAACAAGTTATTATAAGGGATTTACAACAATATTCCTATTCAGGCATCTTATTAGATTTTCACTGACTAATCTTGTATTACTAAAAAAAGTGGTATCCACTTAGTACTTATTGTCAGGACTTCAGCTGCTGTGCCCAGAATTTGCGTACTTGGGATACAAGCTAAGCATGCTGACATTTTAACATGAAACTAAACAACTCATAAAATTCAAGCACTGCAATATTTATCAGTAGTAAACTTAACTGAATCAAATGTAAGAACAAATATGTTCCAGAGCTCAAAATCAAAAAGTTCAATTAAAGAACACTTCACCACATAATAAAGCATGATTCAGTGCAGTACAAGATTTTACAAATGTCAGGCACTCAGACCTCAAGAAGATAGACCTCCCAACACTTCAGACTACTGTGTCCTCAAAAATCCAATTTGAAACAAAACTACATGCATAAATGGCAAGAGAAAGTGCACATAGAATGTTCAAATCTTTAAAAGTACATTATATAGACAATTATAGAGAAGCATAGATGTTCTGATATAATCAATGTGATAAACAAACATTCCTGCTAATAAAAGCAGTGCAACTTTAGACTATATAAATCTTGTTTTATTTTTTGATATGCTGACTTCAATATTAACCAGTAAATTAGCCCTCATTCCGAGCCATTGTTCTAGTTTTAATGGAAAACATTCTAGTCCCATGGAATTATAAAGCATCAGTTTTTGTACTGTTTTCTTTACAGTATTTTGAAAAAAAAAGAATCTTAAGCACAGAGGTCTTTATTTTGCAGTTTAATACTGTTAAAGAGAAATTCTCTGACTGGCAGATTGCTCAGTGGTTAAATATAAATTATACCCACATAAGGATCAATGAATCACATAATTACTATCATAGGAATGTACTGTCTAATTTCTACTTCAATACATGTTAATATTGCACAACAGGCATTTTATTTTGCAATTAAGCAGTAACATTTCCCTAATAGTCTGCAATAATATGAATGTTTTCTTTATGTGGAAGTCACATTCCTTGGGCACTTTGCAAAAACGGTTCCTCATTCTCCCTTTCACTAATCTGTTTCAAAGGTTGAGTGCTTTAATGAATGTCAGTGGATTTGATAGCAGGTGCTTCTGCTAAGCCATGCCATCTCCAGTGAATGATTTACTGATTCTTGCGGCACGTTGATTATGTTCAGTCATAAATATATACAATGATGGTTGTAAAATCGATTTGTTAAGCTTGTAATACATCTTCCTCTTCCACTTCACAAAAGTACAGTTCTGTCATGTTCTCTATAATGAATATATTCTATGGTATCATTCACTGCATGTGAAACAATTATTTATACTGCATGTGAACAGATTTTACTGTTATAATTCCTGTTTGGATGCAAAATATGGCTAATAAAAGTTGATACAGATGAGGCTAGTGAATGTATAGCAGTGGCATGTAAAGCCGAGCTATCACACTATTTTGTATATGACTCATTGTCAGTCTTAACATACATTGTCAAATCTTAAAAAAAAAAAAAAAAAAAAATACAAGTCTGTCATCTCTGATATGAGAAAGTATACTTTAGTTTATACTGATCCAAATATAAGTTTGGCAAATATTGTTTTTGTTTTATGTACATAGCATTTATGAAATAATGTTTTACTATTTTATAATAATGAAATTGGAATGCATCATTTATTATACATTATTTCTCTCAGAAGTAAAAAAAAATTAATACTTGTACAACAATAATCATAGATTATTACAATCACATAACTCATAATTCAAAAATGATTAAAAATATAACTAAAAAATAATTTAGTCAGCAAACAAATGAAAAAAATATCCAGGATCATCTGATGCAGTTGAAATACATGAGATTGCCATGGTCTGATACTAAACAGCATTATTTAAAATGTGTTGCATGCCACCTTAGAGTAGGATTCAGAAAACTCTGTCACATCATGGTAAGTAAACTTTTATAGCAAGTGGCTGCATGCAGGGTGTGTACAGTTCATAAAACCAAACCAAAAAAACTTGGTCAAGCAACATATATATATTAATGACCATGTAATGAAGCACCGTGTATGATAATGAGGCAAAACAAAATGGCACAGTGATTCAGAAATAATATACATGCCATGGAGCAGAGCTCTAGCCATTTTTATTTGAACCCTACTGAATGTTCATGTTCAGATTGAATAACTTACTAAACTAGGGGTTGTGATGGTTTTAGTACATGAGTATCTGTAAGATGCTTATTTTTGCTGACATGCACGATAGTGAGGAATGTCACTCCTGTAGGCATAGCATCATCAAAATGAGCTAAACATTTCTTAGACTCCACAACACTGACATTGCAGATCAGTACCATCTTGATAGGGACACCTTTCATAAAACTGTACACGTGTTGGCCTTATCTGTAACCCATGGGATTTGTAGAGGATCTGTTCCAATGGATACTAAACTATTTATGGCTTTATGTATATTAGCTATAGACAGCAGTCAGCAACATACTGTTGCCCAGTGGTGCCCTGCAGTATGGCCCTGCCACATGTGCAAACATAATAAATGTGTTTGCAGTTTTGTATAATATTATGCTTAGGAAGCAGCTATAGCTTGATGGACACTTGGATAGCAAGCATTTCCCATCACAATAGACAGCAGAGCCTGTCTGATGAGGAGTCAGAAGAGAAGCAAGCAGCAGGAGATAATGGAGGTGTGCACAGTATACAGTGGCACCAGCAAAGAGGCAGAAACTTGCACATAGCTTTAGAATACAGTATATAAGAGTTAAGCAGATACAGCAGGAGATATAGTACATTAAAAATGATGCATGCAAAACCAACACCAGACTCTGCTTACCCATGCATAGACTGACTATGCTGTGTGGCAGACATAAGCAGCCCAAGTAACAATGTACAAAGGGCAGGGCACAGTTATCAACATTTGTACAAGTGGAGAAGGGAGCATGGGAGTGCAAGAGTTTCACAGGAAGAGAGTGAGTACTGAAGGGTATGAAGATATGTGAAGGCTGCCAGCCTAGGTAGATAGGATTTTGTAGACAATTCTGTCATTTTAAATATCAGTGAAAGCCACATACTTGTTTTCTTTGTTAATGTTGAACTTCAAAAATGTAACCACATTGCACTCTGCTGGAGGAAAGCTGATAAGTCAAGCATTGTATAATTATTTGATCTCAAAACTCGGAGCCAATATGTCTGGATGAAGAAAGTCTTGCTATTGTTTTGAGACCAGAGTTAATTGCTAGAATTTGCATCTATAATGTCTTTTATTGCTGTAGCTTCCTGATCAGGTGCAAGATCAAAAGGGCTACTAAACTCTGAGTTTCTGTTAGCTTGGGAACCAGAAAAAAATGATGTAATCTGAAATGAGTCAGTAGTACTGTGCTATCAACTTAAGAGAGACTCAGAGCATTTTGCATTTGTCTTCAGAACATCCACCATCACCAGCACTGTCTTGCTCTATATGTAAGTTTATTTTAGAACTGAGTTTGCTCTTAGATATAGCTAGGAAATATAAAGATTAGATTAGTTGTTTTCTGTATTGATCTCAGAACTATTCTACTATATTATTTTAAGCATTGTCCTGTGATCTCTGAACTCTTGACTAGCACTGTGTAGTAAGAAGTATTGTCTTGTGTTTTTTATTATTTATTATTAAATATTTTTAAACCTTTCAACTGTGGCTGTTTTGTGTAGAGATAATTTAAGCTCTAGAGTACATTGCATGTATATAGCGATACTGTACTAAGCCACTCCAATAAACCTTGCTGTTCAGTTACACTTATCATTTGGATAATAATATTGCACAGTAATAATTGGACACCCTTTAGTAAGGGCCTTATTAGTAGCTGATATTAGTGGTGAGGGGCAGTGATTACTATCTTATAGCCTGGCAGGAAGGGGCAAAGCTGGAAAACCTGTGCCAGCCTTCCCCCTGGAGTGTTTGCATGTTTGCATATAACTCATATCTTAAAGTGTGTGTGTGTCAGCTACTTGGGCAGGGGCATGAAACACTGGGTGGGCAAAACGGGTGCTGGAGGTTTTAGCTTGACCACTGTGTTGAGATCTGCACCCTATAGCTGTGCCAGCGGGGTGCCTTATTAGGGATCTGGAGAGAAAGGGAGAAACCAGCCCCAGACTGACTGTGATCTCTGTGTGCTCTTAAGAGAAATTGCACTTTACTGTGTGTGTATTTGTTATCCTTCCCAATATGGATGCCCCTCACTGGTATTAATGGTGAGGATTGAGGACCCTTGATTGCTGGGCCTTTGAGTAGCTGTATGGGCATAGGGTGAGGGGACATCTAGATTTAATTCATGATTGAGTGGGAAGGCGAGTGTGAATCTTACAAGAAGTCTGTTGTGGCATATGTCCTAAACCTCAGGACAAGGCTCAGGGAACTCATGGCCTTGGCCCAGGAGAACCTAGCAGAAGGTCAATAACAGAAAAAGGTCTGGCAGGACAAGAATTCATGAGCTAGAGAGTATGCTGTAGAGCAGCAGGTAATGGTTTTCACTCCTGTCAGACACAACAAGCTACAAGCAACTTGGGAGGGACCCTATAAGGTGGTAAGAAGGGTAAGTGATGTTAACTACATGGCAGAACTGCTAGGCAGGAGGCAGGGGCAAAAATTGTACCAGGTTAATATGATGAACCCTTACCATGATAGGGAGGTCCTTGTGCTGAGTATTCACAGTGGGTTGCAGGAGGAGTCTGATGAAGATCTGGTGACTGATCTCCTCAGTGAGGCTTGGACAGACACCTCAGTGAAAGGGGTAGCAATGTCCCAGCAGCTATCTCCTATCAAAGTTTGAAAAATATGAGTAGTCTTACAGGGGTTTGGGGACATGTTCACTGGGAAACCAGGGTGCACTCACCTGTTGCAGCACCAGGTGGATACAGGTTCCCCAAAGGCCTATTAAGCAGGCCCCTTATAGGGTGCCTGAGAAGATTCAAACAGACTCTGAAGGAGGAGATACATGAAATGTTGGAACTGGGGGTAATTCAAGAGTCCAACAGTCCCTGGTCCTCCCCAGTGGTGCTGTTGCCAAAGAAGAATGGCAGCACCAGGTTCTGTGTGGACTACAGGAAATTAAATCGTGACACAGAGTCAGATGCTTACCAATGCCTAGGACAGATGAGGCCCTAGAGCAGCTGGGTGCGGATAAGTATCTTACATCCATTGATTTTACCAAGGGTTACTGGCAGGTGCCCTTTACTCCCAGTGTTAGAGAGAGGTCAGCCTTTGTGACTCCTTTTGGGTTGTATGAGTTCACAAAGATGCCCTTTGGGATGAAAAATGCCCCAGCGACTTTCTGGAGGCTGGTAGATCATATCCTAGCAGGAGCAGGAGGGTTTTCCCCTGCTTACCTAGATGATATTGCCATCTACAGCCATTCCTGACAAGAGAACGTTCAACATGTCAGGGAGGTGCTGGATAGACTACAGAGGGGAAAGTTGACCATTAAGCCCAGCAAATGCCAAGTGGGTATGGCAGAGGTCTCCTACCTGGGACATAGAGTGGGGACTGGTAAAAACAGGCCAGAACCTGCCAAAGTGGAAGCCTTTTAGGTATGGCATGCACCTGTTACCAAAAAGCAGGTGAGGGAATTCTTAGGGACAGCAGGGTACTACAGAAAGTTTGTCCCCAGTTATAGTGCCATAGCTGGTCCCCTCACAAACCTGACAAGGAAAAACAGGCCAGATAAGGTAGTGTATTACATTGCTGACCCTGTGGTGCACATTTTGCATTGTAATTTTCGGAGTCCCCTGAGTCATAACTGAAATGGTTCATTGGTCAGTTAACTCATCCAGTTAACAAATGTAAAATAAAAATAAATGAACACGCACACATGCACTCATGGAATCTTAGTTAGCTCTTGGCTGTTCTGTTACCACATGTATATACACATATACATTAATAAATACATAAATTAGAAAGATTTACTGACACCATTAGAAATGCAACTATTGAAATACATTATAGTGAAAGAAAATCTTGAACAGAAAAAAATATCATTAAGGAAAAGACCTTGACCTTGCTTCTTTTTCTTCAGAGAAAAAAATACACTGTGGCCTGGACTTGATGTTCAAAGCTGATAAAATAATACATTTTATTCAAGCTAGAAAATATATGCTTGAGAAAATACATGACATGGCATTAGTAAAATGTGATGAAGAAAAAAGAGATAAAATGCATGTAAAGATTTACGTCTGCAATCCATACAACAAAAACAATCCAAAGGAAGAGATGTTAAGTGCATAACAAAGGACCAGATTGTTCTTGGAGTTGCATGGGAAGAAATTTGTTCCAGTTCACAGAAGACATGTATTTTCAATGTGGATTATTATTTTTAAGTTCACCTCGGATATTCTCACTCCTACTGTCTTGTCAATAAAAAAGGGTCTGTTGCCATGGATATGAACTTTCCCACTATCTCTATTGCCAGCTTGGTGGAGATGACTTGTACCACAAAACACATCTGCAACAGCTGGAAAGGCCACAGAAGTACTTCACAAAGAGGATTACTGGCCTCAAACAAATGCCCTACACTGACCGCCTCAAAAAATTCCAGCTTTACTCCATAGCATATCGCCTACTCCGAGGTGATCTCTGCCAAACATATAAAGCTATATCAAACCCAGAGCTGTTGGACATGCTACACCTAAAGAAATCCCAATCCCTCCAAGCTACACACTCTGGGGACCTAAACCTTGTCACCACAATAAACATGACATGTGGGAGGGATAGATTCCTGTCCCAGAGACTTCCCATACTCTGGAACAGGCTACCCATCTATGTCAAGCAAAGTTCTTCATTAGCACTCTTCAAGAAAAATCTTAATGAGTCGATGGGAAACAGAAAATGCACCCCGGGGATCACTTCTGTGTCTCTGCTCGACAGTGGCACAGGAAAATAACTTTCTTGGGTGGTGTAAGCCAGGAAACCTTGTTGGCTAGGCTTACGTAGGCCCTTGGGCCGATAGCTTAGTACCTATCTATGAACCTATGAAGTTCCCTGAAATGATAAAACTAATAACTAAACAAATGCTTATGTGATGAGTTATTAAAGCATATTCTCAAGGCAAGGGATAATCTGTGTTGTCATATTTGGTAACTCTCTACAGTTTTGAGTTACAGTACAGACATTAGGAGTTCAGAATATCTGTGCATTAGTGAGAATTCAGGCATATAAAATTTAGACCACACTCTCTGCAATCCAATAGATCAGTGAGGAAAAGTATCCAGATTATGAAGTACATCATGTCCTTGTTACAAGGATTTGTTTTGTCACCAGTTCCATTGTTAATGGGTAGATTGGTGAAAATCAAATTATCTAAGTCAGGTACTTAAGTTCATAGAGTGATAGGTTCACAACAGATATCAGTCGTTTGACAATTAACAGTCTAGTCCAAAACCATTCTAATTAAAAGTAATATGCAGCCTTGAAGAGGGCCATGCAGGCTAAATCCAGACAGAATTTATGTGTACCTATGCAGTCATCAAGATTTATATTGAAAGTACTAAGGTTCCAGAGATGACGAATAAGCTGGGATGAGGACAGTATCAGTGTATCTGACAACAGGGATACAAAATATGAAAACATTATTGTGGAGGAATGCCGAAATAGTAAACATTAAGGACCTGAAGTCAGCACCCCTGTAATTCCTAGGAAGTATTTGTAGGGCTGCTGCAGTACATGGTAAATGTGGGGGGAGTTACAGTGTAATCTAATGGCCAAAGTTTCTTAGACCTTTCTCTGAGAGACTTAGGCACTGTTGTCTTGGCAACCTCAGTATAAGCTGGTATTTTGGAGGTGTTCCATGTTATGGGTAAGCACATGTACTGCTTACTGAATGAGGTTTGAGGTGGGAGCATGGCCTCCAAGTTCAGTTAATACCACACGTATTAAATACTGAATCGTTATGAAGCAGCAGTAAAGGTTTTGAATAAGTATTAAGCATTTGCTTCATTAAAATACCAAGTGGTAATAAGCTGGTAACCGACGAACCAAGAGCAGACTAAGAGACAATATTAGCAAGTAGAGTCTAACTAGTATGAGGAATCAGGATAAATTAAATCCACTTAGGTAATCTAAGCTAATCTAAACTACAGCTATTACTGTACTTAATATAGTCTCACAGTGGTATAATAGATTTGGCAATATAAATATAACAATGTGGGAATATGGCAACTAGTGAGAAAGGATCAGTAACAGTAGCGCTTTGTAAGATGGGATACCAGTGGTAATGTTAACTAGAATAATAAAGCCGTCATAAGCTAAGTGTCTCTAATTTATCAGACGTGCCATGACTGAAAACAATAATCCAAGTATAGCAAAGTTAACAGGAATGAGAAGTACAATAGAACACATTTATATCACTTTCAAGGCTGGACTGGAATGTCAGGGAGATGGCTGTGCAATGAAGACTAAAGTTAACCACAGTAAAAAGAAATGCATCTGACCATAGTTCAAAGGATCACAGCATCATATGAATTGCAAGGCACGTAGTAAGAGTAGAGACCATTTACATCTTATCAGTACCCATCCCCATAATGTACCTTGCACATCCAAGAGAGAAAAACAGATATGGCTGGGAATGAATTTACAGATGCCCGTCCAGTCACAGCGATTCATTTTGAAGGATGTGAAGGAGTATCATAGTTCCTCTTCCCTTGGTCTGATAGTGGGATTTCCTAACCAGTAAAAGACATTCTATCCAAATATTTTCTTATTATGTGAGTTTCTTGCAAAAAAGCAATATCTACTTTATTTGTTTTCAAATATTTGATTAAACTTCCTCTCTTCATGGGATTATTAAGGCCATTAATATTCACTGATACACATTTATAAGAAAACATTTATGAATACACATTTGCATTTCATAGATTCTGTTATGGACAGATACTTGAAACCAAACATAGCTAGTATATATTTAAAACTATATACAACTCTAAACATGGAATATTGAATTCCTGGTTTGATGAACAAGTCATCAAGACCACCTTCTTTCAACCTCCTAACCTTAGTCGACATCTATCAAATGCTTCTGCCTTTGTTTAACTAATTATACAGAATAAAATAATGAAACAACTCCTCTATGATGTTTAAGGTATTGGGTATTGTAATTTTTAACAATGTATTACTAGGTATTAAGCATTATGGAAAAATTAACTATGTGCATACAGTGGCATCATTAATTTATTACAATATTATAGGAATCTCTCTATCTCAATTAAATTATGTATATTTTTAATTTATAAAACAACTACCTTTAGTTGGCGATGACAATATGAGAAAACCAGTCTATTTATATATTATGAGTTTTCTTTTCTGATTATGTAATGTTTATGTATGAAGAGTTCCTACCTAGTAGAGTAACTGAAAATTATATAAGTAGGTATATTGATTTGTATAACTATCTCATATCCTAGATCTATGTTTCTTTCTTTTTTTCTCTTCTATTTTCTGTAGTTTATAGGCAACAACCAATAAAGATAACGTGAGGATTACATATATATCTATAATACATCTAGACAAACATTTTTAAATTACCAGATATACTGGTAACCCTCTACGTCTCTTAAATGACTCTTTCTTCTCTCTTCTCTTTCCTTCCTTCTCTTTTCACATAGTAACAAATAAAAATTTATATTACCTATTATCTTAGTCTCTACATTAATCTATCGTTTAAATCATTAGTTTACAAACTATTGTCTCCACGGACATCATGTTATATAAATATTCATTAAATAATATCTATTGTAGAATTATCTTCACAGAATATAACTAGAAGTTCAGAAAGCATTGTGATATTGAGAAAAACATATGAACACACACACACACACACAAGAAAAAAAAATGAACATTGACCATCAAATCTGTCATTTAACTAACATATTCAGGGTCTCATACAGCAATAAAATGAAATCCTTTATAATTAAAAGTGAGAGAAAGTTATAAAAAAAGCTAATCTATCCCCAATTCTGAGATATGTATTCTAATATAAATAACTGCTGTATCAACATTTCATAGTCCAATATGCAACTTAAGCATGTTAAAACAGGTGTGACATATAGTTACATTTTAGTTAGTAATGATTGGTACCTTTATATCATTTTGTGAAGTAATTGATAATATAAGTTGCTTATGAGAGCCAACCACTTATACCTGCTATATGTCTTTAAATATAAAACTGTGAATGTGAAAAGAACATTTAATTATTATGTAGTTTTCCATATGTCACCTAATCTACATTCCTCTCCATATGAACTTTACCCTTTATTCATTTAGATGGATCACATATGTATTAATAATTAGGTTTAGCAATGTAAAGATGCAACAACAATTTAAAACTAAAGGTAGTGTAAGAGTATTAGCCTCTTTACAATGTCACCATATATGTGGTATATATGTATGACCTATAGTGTATAGCCATGAATCTAAGTTTAGATAATTACTTTTAGAAACAGAAAACAATTGTTCATATTTGCTTATAAGTCTATACTTCATAATATCAGGTATGTATTTTCCATTTAAAATCAGAGATTGTATGTGTCTAGATAATAGTTGTTTGTGTGGTTTGCTGCCAATGTTATTTTTGAACCATCTTATTGCTACATTAATTAAGTCCGCGGTGGTGAAGCGGTAGCATTGTTGTCTCACAGCAAGAGGTTCTCCTGTTCGATTCTCGGCTGGAGTGCGGGGAGTGCCCTCTGTGTGGAGTCTGCATGTCCTCCCCGTGGTCGAGTGGCATTCCGAAAGACATGCATGAATGGGTGTGCCTTCATTGAAGGTTGGGCGTCGAGCTGGCAACTCGGCACCGTACAAATCTACTGCCAATCATTAGCGGATCGGAGTTCCACTGTGGCAACCCCTAACCGGGAAAAGCTGAAAGACAAACAAACTTATTGCTTCATTAATTGCAGCATGATATTATACAGTTGAATACTTGTTACTTCTTTGGTGTAGGTTCCCACTATGACACAGAACTTAACTCACATCAAGTAATCAAACCTGTAAGCACAGTACTATAGAGCTAAAATGCAAATGACTTTAACACTTGGCTAAGCTTCTGGTGTAATTCTTAGGGAATCCAGTATCTGTCTGCCTGGGATGACATGATCGACAGACCATGTTGCTTTGCCAGAGATGGCCTGCACCTGTCACACTTGGGATTCCGGATACTGGCAAAGGCTCTTGCCACCCCTATGGTGCCTTTTTTAGGCAAGGTTCAAATGACAAATTCACCACCGTAACAGGTACAAGCAAGCAAAATCTGAGGGTAATGCAACTCAGTGCTAGAAGTCTAAACCTCAAAATGCACTCACTCGAGGCACTCCTTAAAATGAAGAACATTGACATCTGTGCAGTGACAGAGACCTGGTTCTAAGCTCCAGAGAGCACCCGTGCATTACCAGGCTATAATTCATACCACACCTTTCGACCATCAAACCCGGACCGAAACACTAAAGGTGGAGGCGTGTCCATATTCATTAAGGATATCCACACCTCCAAGCTAGTTGCTCAGCATAATGCATCCGAGATTATCCAAGTTCAACTAACTCTGGGCAAAACCGCAATCCAGATTGTAGCTTGCTACAGACCCGCCACCATGCCCCAGGATTTCCACTCCTCTTTTCTTGATACACTGGAAAATATTAAGGTACAACCCAACACTCTAATAATGGGTGATTTCAACTACCCTACCATTAACTGGGAAAACTACTCATGTACCAACTCTTTTGCTCAACGTTTTCTGGAAATCATCAACTCCAACTCCTTGAATCAACTTATCCACACCCCACACCAGGGGCAGCAATATCCTAGACCTGGTCATCACCAACATGGGTGACTGGTGTTCCACACCAGAGGTCATCTCCTTATTGGTCAGATCCAACCACAAGCTAATCACCCTAGACATCCACATCCCTCTCCCACCCCCCATTAGGAAAGCAACCGTAAACAATTTCTCCAAAGCCAAATTCACGCTTCTTAACACAGAAGTGGCAAACTTCACGACACCCATGCAGATGGACAATAGAGGTACGACTGCTGAATCCTACACAAATGCACTTTATAAGCACTTACACGAGTGCATGGATCGTGATATCCCTAACAGAACCAATATGCTATCCTCCAAAAAAAGGAAGCCAATCTGGTGGTCTTCTGCCATAGACAATCTCTACAACAGAAGAAAGAAATTGTTGCAAAAAAGAGTAAAATCCCACGATTGGAGGACCTCCCTGGTCAGCTTCAGTAAGAAGCTGAGATCCCTCATAAAATCCTCCAAAGCTAGTTATGAAAACAAAATTGCCACTGATTCTAATGACAACCACAAAGCATTCTATAGCTATGTCAAGAATCTCAATGGCAATGCTCAGATCTGCTCTGAGTTACAGCACAATGACACTAAATATACAGAACCAACTGATATTGCCAACATCCTGGCAGATATGTTCAGTGCTAACTTTACCCCCCTAAAGGGCCCATCTTTATACCGGAAGAATGCAAAGTTCCTGTAATCACGGCTGCACAGGTAAAAACCTCACTCTCCAAAGCCAAGAACACAGCATCCATGGAACCTGACAACATCTCAGGCTGCCTTCTACAATAAACTACAGAATGAACTGGCACCCCACCTAAGTACCATGTTCAATCATAGCCTCACCTCAGGCTTTGTGCCCATTGAATGGCACACCACAACAGTTATCCCACTCCACAAAGGGGGAGGGCCACAACAGACCCCAGGAACTACCACCCCATTAGCCTGATGAGCCTGGTCTGCAAGGCCATGGAAGGTATCATCATGGAACTCATAAACAATGACATTGGAGATCTCCAAACTCTGGACTCCACACAGTTTGGGTTTGTAAAAGGCAGATCATGTCTCCTAAATCTGATAGACTTCTATGAAGTAGTCGCCAAAGCCATAGATGAGGGTAAGGTGGTTCACACAGCCTATCTAGATCTCGCCAAGGTGTTTGATACCATCCCCCACTCTGGAATTATAGATAAACTCACTAAACTAGGTATAAACCCTATGTCACAAGATGGGTTACCAACTGGCTTACTGACAGAACCCACACTGTGAAAGTAGTAGACTCCAAATCAGACTTCAGACCAGTGACAAGTGCAGTACCACAGGGTTCAGTCCTGGGTCCTCTCCTGTTTGGTATCTACTTCTCTGAAGTACAGGCTAACACAGAAGGTCTTTGGCTTACTAAATTCACAGATGACTTCAAACTAGGAGCCATAATCGAAACTCCTAATGATGTGGACATCCTACAAAAGGGCCTCACTGAGACAGATGCCTGGTGTCAAAGCCATGGTCTCAAGCTCAATGCCAGACAGTGCATTGTCATCCCCTTTGGTAAAAACTCTGTACCCATGAACTACCACATAGGCGGTAGTCTACTTAACACCAAAAGTGTGATGAGACCTTGGGACACAGGTGGACAGTAGTCTCTTCTTTGATAATCACATTGTCACAGTGGTCAGGAAATCCTTCCATGTGGCACACCTCAGCACAAAAGGTTTCTCATTCAGAAAAAAAGAGGTCATTGTTCCCCTCTACTCATCACTCAATAGTCCCATTATAGAGTACAACGCCCCTTTTGGTATGTACCTCACAAGACATCTACAACAACTGGAAATGCCGCAAAAATACCTCATAAAGAGGATTACTGGCCTCAAACAGATGCCTTACGCAGACTGTCTCAAAAAACTCCAGCTTTACTCCGTCGCATATCGCCTACTCAGAGGTGATCTCTGCCTAACATACAAAGCTATGTCAAACCCAGAGCTGCTGGACATGCTCTACTTAAAGAAATCCAAGTCCATCCGTGCTACACGCTCTAGGGACCTAAACCTTGTCACCACAATAAACAGAACATGCTGGAGGGATAGATTTCTGTCCCAGAGACTTCCCATACTCTGGTAGAGACTAGCTGTCTATGTCAAACAGAGCTCCTCATTAGCACTCTTCAAGAAAAATCTTGATATTGGATGGGTAATAGGAAATTCACCCCGGGGATCACTTCTGTGGTTCTGCTTGACAGGGGCACAGGAAAATAATTTTCTTGGGAGGCGAAAGCCAGGGCACCTTTTTGGCTAGGCTTGTGTAGGCCCTAGGGCCAATAGCCTAGCACCTACCTATGAACCTATGAACCTATGAGATGCCCAGTTACCATCCATAGCTATGAACTTTAGAAACTATGCAAACCTTATCAAGATGTTACCATGTAGGAATGATGTTTGAAATACAAGCAGTAGTCAACTTTTCGTATATGACCACCATTCATTTAAAAGTATTACAGCTTTCCTGGCTTATTACTATGTAAGATGAACTTTTACTTGGGCTATTTCATAGATAAAGAATACAAAATACAGCAGCTATCTGGTTATCTAATTGTAAGATTGCAATACTTTACCATGACGTGGTAATAACAACAAAATTAGGTATTTATGAAACATTTTATGTTAACTCACACTTTTACAGCAATATAAAGACTAGAAATCTTCATAGTGTGATATTGTGGCTGTGTTTCCCCATTTTTTTTTTGTTTGACGCGTATATTGCTTTATGTGGGCTTTGTAACACTTTTATATAGATAGAACAGTTAGAGAATTTAGTATAAGAATGCATTAATGAACATTTAAAGGCAGTAGAAAACATGGTATTAAGTAATGTTTTAGCGAAGCGTGTTAGTCACTATCACTTTGACAATGTTAGGAATGCCAACTTTAAATTATCTGTTGTGGATCAACTTTGTAATTAGAGTATGAAACTGGATGCTGAAGGTGAGATGGACTGGAAAGAGTATTGTTGGCAGACTGAATTTCATGCATGTAGTTCTCCAGGAATGAATGACAGGGAGAATTACAAGGTTATGCTAAAAGGAAAGGGTTAACTGATTAGTTTTTTTTCCTAGTCATATGATTTTGTACAAGGTATTTAAACGTGTCACCGATTACAAGCAGTTAGGTCTGATGAAGTTCTGTGTAAAGAATGAAAGCGCTTACTGTGTGTGTTTTTTAGTATTTAAATGAAAGTTTTAAAGTTTTTAATGTACATTGCTCTACCTTTTTTTTTTTTTTCTAATTTTCATTTTAACGGTCTTGTGTAAACTTCATTGTGGTCTTTACTGGTGTCTAAATTAAAATAAATTATCAAACTTTGTTCTGGACTTGGAATATTTTTCAATTTTGTCTCATTCTCACAGGGAAGCCTTTGGAAAAGCGATCTTAATTGCACAAATATAATATGCGATGCATTTGATTTCTTCTGCTTCAGAGAAAAATGCTTACTACCTGTTGGTTATTGTTACAGTGCAGTAACAAATAAAAAATAATAGAAAAAATACAGTAACAGTAACAAATGAAACTACCATAAGAAAAATACAATAGCAGTAACTAATGAAACTGCTGCAGGAAAGATATAATAGCAGTAATCAGGGTGCTGTACAAATGGAACAGCTATAGGAAAAATATAACAGCAGTAATATGGGTGTATCAGCAAAGTTAATAACAGTAATAAAAAGTGCAATGTATAGCAAGATTATGGTCAGATGTACCCAAAATATAACAGTATGACCTTAAAGTAAAAATGTGTAACCAGCAATGGCTGATGGGTAAGTTGTGAAATGGGAAAGAAGTAAGAGTTGTAAGAAAATCAGACTGCCACAGTTAGCATAACCAAAATTGATACAGAACACATTAGTAAATCTGACCAATATGAGAGCTTACATAAAACCTATGACAATAATCAGTAAATGATCAATCAGTGAATACTTACATAATGAATAATCGCACATGAACTATAAGCCTTCCTTATGCAGAATGTAGGACAGTACAAGGTATGTACTATATAAGAAGCAGGAACTGCACAACCTTACCTTATGTTTCACCCACAGTAGTAAACTGCTTTCCCTATGTAATAAGAAGCAACAGTGCAACCTTACTTTATGCATCATACACAACAGTATACAACCTACACTATGTAATAAGAAAGAACAGTGCAACCTTACCTCATGCATCACACATAACAGTATACAGCCTACGCTATGTAATAAGTAAGAACAGAACAACCTTACCTGAAGCATAGTATACAGCTTATGCTGTGTAATAAATAGGAACAGTGTAACTTTACCTGATGCATCATAAATTATAGTATGCAGTTCACGCTATGTAATAATTAGGAACAGTATAACCTAACCTTATGCATCATGCATTATACTATACAGCCTACACTATATAATAAGAAGGAACTGTGTAACCTTACCTCATGCATCATACATTACAGCATACAGACTAAACTACATAATAATTAGGACCAGTGCAACCTTACCTTACGCTTCACCCACAATAGCAAACTCCCTTCCCTATGTAATAAGAAGGAACAGTGCAACCTTATTTTACACAATATACACAATAATATACAGCCTACACTATGTAATAAGAAAGAACAGTGCAACCTTACCTCATACATCATACATTATAGTATACAGCCTGCACTATGCAATAAATAGGAACAGTGCAACATTACCTGAAGCATAGTATACAACCTACGCTGTGTAATAAATAGGAACAGTGTAACTTTACCTGATGCATCATAAATTAAAGTATGCAGTTCACACTACGTAATAATTAGGAACTGTGCAACCTTACCTCATGCATCATACATTATAGTATACAGCCTACACTATGTAATAAGAAGGAACAGTGCAACATTACCTTATGTTTCCCCCACAATAGTAAACTGCCTTCCCTATGTAATAAGAAGGAACAATGCAACCTTACTTTATGCAACATTCACAACAGTATACAGCCTACACTACATAACAGTTAGGAACAGTGCAACCTTTATCTGAAGCATAGTATACAACCTACACTGTGTAATAAGTAGGAACAGTGTAACTTTACCTGATGCATCATACATTATTGTATACAGCCTACACTGTGTAATAAGCAGGAACAGTGCAGCCTTACCTGATACATCATACATTATAGTATACAGCTTACAACATGTAATAAGAAGGGACAGTGTAACCATATCTGATTCATCATAAATGAAATTATTCAGCTTACACTATGTAACAAGGAGGATCAATGTAACCCTACCTTATGCATCCCACATGATAGTGTTTTGCCTACGCTATGTAATAAGTAGGAACAGTGCAACCTTACCTTATGCATCATAAATGATAGCATATAGCCTATACTATGTAATAGATAGGAGCAGTGCAACCTTACCTGAAGCATCATAAATTGTAGTATATAGCCTACAATATGCAGTAGGTGGGAACAGTATAACTTTACCTGATGCATCATAAAGGATAATATGCAGTCCACACTATGTAAAAACAGGTACTGTGCAACCTTACCTTATGCATCATGCATTAGACTATACAGCCTACAACTATGTAATAAGTAGGAGCAGTCCAACCTTACACACCATGCATGGTAGGATACAGCCTACACTATGTAATAATTAGGAACAATTCGACCTTACCTTATGCATTATAAATGATAGCATACCGCCTATACTATGTTATAGATAGGAGCAGTGTGACCTTACCTGAAGCATCATAAATTGTAGTATATAGCCTACAATATGTAGTAAGCAGGAACAGCACAACTTTACCTGATGCACCACAAAGGATAATATGTAGTTCCCACTATGTAATAAGTAGGTACAGTGCAACCTTACCTTATGCATCACAAATGATAATATGTAGTCCACATTATGTAATAAGTAGGTACAGTGCAAGAGAAATACAGGCAAAGGTATCCATATATGGAAATTTTCAGAATCCAAAAAATAAGAAAACAAAGGGGAAGTATAAAAAAGGATTAGTAATGGAGAAGTTAAAGATATAGAAACTGAAGTTATGCATTAGCTATGAAGTGAAGGATTTAGTGTAGAAAATCCAACACAGGTAATATAACTGTATGACAGAGCAATAAGTTATCAAAATAAGGTGATACAAATGGAAAGGGAGGCATGTGATGACATACCACATGATGCTGCTATGGAGTCTTCAACAGGAAATTGGTACAAAAGTTCGGTTAGAATCACACAGCAAGACAAGGAGCAAGAAATATTGACAACTCTGATGCAGGCAATGTTGTGGGTGATGGGCCAATGAGCTCCCATATGAAGGAGCAGCAGATGATGCAGGATGCAGCTGAAGAGGACATGTCACAGGAAGTTTTCTGTGTCTTTCTGTAGAATGCCTACAGAAAACTGAGAGCAAAAAATGTGCTCTCACTTTAGAAGAAAATAATCTAAGGGAAGAGTTGCTTGATTTAATAGACATGGATAAATATATTAAGATTGATAAAAGAAATACACTACAAAAAGTAAATAAGACCCGAAATGTTGGACATCTGCTAAACAGATGAACAAAGTAATCAAGACTTTTAACAGAAATGTTTGTGATATAACAGAAGTAAATGTGATATATTACTGTCTAGCTAAATTAAAAACAGATAAAGTCTTACCAGAAAAGCAAAGCAATATAGGAAAAGAAGGAAAGAAATAAAATGCCATTATGGAAGCACCAAACAGAGAAAGCTATAAAGCAATTAAGACAGGAAGTGTCACTGTTAGAAGAATGCAGAAGAGAGAACAGATCAACAAAAATACTTAGAAAGACAGATTTGATAAGAGCAACACACTGTATTAGAATAGACCAAGATCTATTGTATACTATTGCAAATAATAACTAAAGATATCAGCATAGACAGAAAAACTGCAATAATATGCAGATAAAGATGCAAATAAAATAAGCAATTCAACATTGTATAGAGAACTAGGAAACAAAACAAAGGCAATAGAAATACCACAAAAAATGAAATGGAATAAAGTAATGGTCAGAGAAAATGAAACAAAAAAAAAGCTCCTAACTGGAAAACCCCAGCCTCAGATGCAGTACCTAACTTCTTGCTAAAAGTATTAACATCTTTACACAAAGATTTAACACTGAGTAAGAATTACTTATATGTGCATCTTGAACGGACACAACAGGAAAAATGATACTCTTCGAGTGAACCTCTAAGCCATCCTAAAAACCACAATGTGCAAACTATATATCGGCATTGATACAGGCAGAGTTTATATTAATTTAGAAAAAAGTATCAATAGATCAAAAGGGTAAAAGAAATAAATTATATGAAACAAATGATCATTTTTTGTTAAATAAATCCATAACAGAGAATTTTAAAAAGAGGATGAATCTAAGTATGGCATGGACAGCATCCTACATTCATGGCTAAAGGAGTGCACAGATATATAAGATACACAATACAGTCATTAATTACATTACAGTGACCATGAAACAGTGGCAAACAACTTTGCAGTTAATCCATTACAAAGGGTAAGTTATTATCCAAGGGATACAAATTCAAAATTGAATATTCCATGGTAATTCTTTGTCAATGCTGTTGTTTTGTCTTGCCCTTGGCCCACTGACCAATATGTGGCCAAGGTAACAAGAAAATCTTTCTGTTTCCCAACTTACAAGTAATGGCATAGCATCCAGGTTCAAGGGAGTCATAGTGCCACTTTATTTGGCCCTTAATGCTCCTTTTGGCATGTAGCTGACCAGACATGTATAACAGCTGGAATGCCCAAAAAGATTCCTTACCAGGAAAATCTAGACTATAAAACACATTGTGTTGTATGAGTCGCATTAAAGTCCTATGTCTATACTCTGTCTCCTACAGGTTACTGCGAGGCAATCTATGCCTGCCATACAAGACATCCTCGCCAGCTTTGATGGACTTTTAGCACATCTGCAATATGAATAGCATCAGAACCACTAGATCGAAGGATTTAAATTTTGTTTATGACATAAATAAGACATGTTGGTGAGACACATATGTATCTCCAAGGATCCCTGTAATCTAGAACAGGCTCCCCATCCATATGACACAGAGTCTATCCCTAACACTATTTAAGCGTAACCTTGACTAATGGGTGGGAAATCAAAAATTTACCCCGGGTCTGGCCCCCAGTGTCAGTTTACTTAATGGATTTGGTCATTGTCACAGTTTGGTTACCAGAAAACAACCTTGTTCGAAGACTTCTCATCTACTTTTTGGTGTTGACTAAATACTGTATAGTTCATCCAATGAGGAGACAAAAGCACAACTACAAGTGGTTAAAACTTTCTCAGATTATATGAATTTCATTTGGTCTTGATAAATGAGCAAAAGCAACATTTAAAGCCGGAAGTTGCAGCACCAAGAAAGTATCAGTCTGAGACAGGAAAGTGATACAAAGGAAACTGAGCAAGAGAGAGTATGTAAATGTTTGGGAATAGATGAAGGATTGGCAAAACAGTCAAACACATGGAGATAAAACTCAGTAAGGAGTACTTCAGATGGTTAAAAGTAATACTGAAAACAGCCATGACATCTAAGAATAAAGTCTAAACTATAAACCAATTTCTACTTCCTGTTCTAACTTACAATTTTGGAGTGATGACTGGTCCCAAAAGGTATTGGATCACTTGGACAGGAAAATGAGAAAAAAATGCTTCACATTTATCAAATGTTATATAAAAATCAGTGTAAACCAAGATTATATATTCCTTGCTCTGATGCAGATATGGACCTCCTAAAAATGTGCTTACACGTATAGATCTGCAGTCATGGGACTGCATACATATCTGCTGACCTCATCAGATCCAAACATAGTGAAAGTTGTAAAATGTGAGACGAGGAAGTCTAAGATGACCAGGAATGGTTAAGGAGAAGTGAGTTGAAACCAAAACATGAAAGGTTAATAATGGCAGCCTAGGATACAAGACCACATGCATGTTGGTTTACAAAATCCACTGAACATGTGGGAGAAGCACACAAATGCAAGTTCTGTAAAAAAGAATTGGAAACCATCACACATCTTCTTGCTGGATGTGATACTCCCATGGCAGAGGACCTGTACAGTGAACGGAGCAATAATTTAGCAAGACTACTGCACTGGGGATAGTCCAATTACTACAGTATAGAAGTAGCTAAGAAACATGAACCACAAAGCATTGTAGAGATAAAGTGTATATCACATGTGACCACCTATTACAAACAGTTCAAAAAATAGATGCCAGAAAAACAGATATAGTAGTCCATGAAAAAGGCATTGACCATCAAATAGCATTGATCATTGAAATTGCTATATCTAGTGATTATAGTGTCTAATGTACATAGAGACACAAAGTCATAAAATATCATGATTTGCAGCAGAAACAAGAGTGAAATGGAAGAAAGATACCCAGACAGTTTTAATAGTAATAAGAACAGTGGGTCTAATAAATAAAAATCCTCAGCCATACGTAGATATGCTACCAGTACATGCAACTCCATATGAACTGCAGAATGATTCAATTCTGGGCACACTGAGGGTGCTGCGAAGAACACTTTGGCTAACATCAAAGATTGAAACAATACTATTTTCATGAACTTTAATTATAACTTGACTTAGGAATGGAGGCCATTCTCATCAGGGTATTAGAAACCCAAAATATTTGGAGAAATTAAACCATTACATTATGTAATACGTAGGAAATATGCAGTCTTGCCTTATGCATCATGCATGATAGTATACTGCCTGCACTATGTAATAAGTAAGAACAGTACAGCCTTACCTTATGTATCATGTGTGATAGTATACAGCCTACACTATGTAATAAGAAGGAACAGTGTAACCTTATCTGATGAAACCTACATTATAGTGTACAGCCTACACTATATAATTAGTAGGAACAGTGTAAACTTACCTGATGCATCCGACATTATAGTATACAGCCTGGACTATGTAATACTTATGAACAGTATAACCTTGCCATGTGCATTATACATGATATTATATATACAGCTTACTGAAATGAGTAGGAACATGCAACCTTATCTTATGCATCATGTATGGCAGTATACATCCTACATTATGTAATAAGTAGGAGTAGTGCAACCTTACATTGGATGCCATTAAGTAAACAGAGAAGGAAGGAAGGTAGGATTCATTTTATAAGAACTAATGTATATTTGAGGCACACTGATGCAAGCTGTGTAATGTTGAGCAGTTCAGGTGAAATGAGTATCAGTCTATACAATGCAGTGAATGTCAAATTAAAACAGTTCCAACTACACCCATTCAGAAGCCATTCAAGGAAAGCAGCCTGCATTAAATGCAGGATGCCTAAAATTGAACACATGTAAATGAAATGCCGGATAGAAGTCAACAGAGGCTGAAATACTACTATAATAAAAACTGCAGGAGAGTGCCAGATTTTCAGACTAGAGCTTTGGCAACTACTTCTCAGATGTCAAGGCCAGCATCAAAGACCTCTGGCTAACCAAGTTTACAGATAATGGCAAACTGGAGTAATCTTTGAATACCCTCAAGAAGAGCACACCCTTAAGGAAAGTCTAGCACAGACAAATGCTTGGTGCCAAAGCTATGGCTTAAAACTCAGTACCAAGAAATGTATTATAGTACTTTTTGGGAATTTGGTCACCCCAGGTTACTGCATCATCAATAAAATACCCCTAAAAGTGGATTCATTAGTCAGGGATCTGGGAACTTATGCAAATAGTAACCTCATCTTTGACCAACATGTGTCTAAGGTAGTAATAAATTCCTTCTATTTTGCTCAACTTATAAGTAAAGGCTTGGCATCTAGGTCAAGAGGGGTTATTGTACCACTGTACTTGGCCCTCATCAGACCTATCATAGAGTATATTGCCTCCCTCAGAGTGTACTAGACCACACACAAGCAGCAACTGGAACACCCAGAATGGTTCCTTACAAAAAGAATACAGGGAGTAAACACAAATGTCTGGTTTTGATCACGTCAAAGCTCTGCCTCTTGACTTGGTATCATACAGACTAACATAGGCAGTAGTCCTAAACACTGAAGGTGTGATAAGAGACCTGGGAACACAGGCTGACAGCAACCTTTCCTTTGATAACCCCATTACCACTGTAGTCAGAAAGTCCTTCTATGTGTCACATCTCATTACAAAAGTTTTCTCATCCTGGAAGAAAGAGGTCATAATCCCTCTCTACTCATCCCTCATTAGATGTGTTATAGAATAAAATACCTCATTTGGTTTGTACCTCACTAGACACCTACAACAACTGGAAAGGCCACAAAAATACCTCAGTAAGAGGATCTTAGGCCTTAAACACATGCCCTATACGGACAGACTCAAAAAACTCCAGCTATACTCTGTCTCTTATTGCCTACTTAGAGGCGATCTATACTTGACCTATAAAGCCGTATCTGACCTAGAGCTTCTAGATATGCTACACCTAAAGAAATCACAATCCCTCCATGCCACATGTTCCAGAGACCTAAACCTCATTACCACAATAAACAGAACATGTTGGAGGGACAGATTCCTAACCCAGAGACTTCCCATACTCTGGAACAAACTTCCAATTCACGTCAAGCAGAGTACTTCACTGGCACTCTTTAAGAGAAATCTTAACCAGTGGATGGGCAATAGGAAGTTCACCCTGGAGATCACTTCAGTGGCCTTACTTGACAGGGGCACTGGGAACTAACTTTGGGCGGCATGACGCCAGGGAATCTTCTTGGGCTAGGCTTATATAGGCTCCAGGGACATTAGCCTAGTACACACCTATGAACCTATGAAAGTTGATATTTTCCTGGCATAAAAGGGATCCCTGGACCCTGTTTTGATGAAACCTTTGCATATCTACAAAACAAATAGCATCAGAACTGCTAGAATAAAATACCTACATTTTGTTTGCAACATAAATAGGACATGTTAGAGAGATAGATATTCCCATTCTCTGGAATAGACTCCCCATCAATGTAAAGCAGAGTTCCTCCATATCTCTGTTTACACACAACTTGGACCAATGAATGGGTATTCTGAAATTCACCCATAGTCTGTCACCTATGTCTCAGATACACAGAGACAGTCAGTAAATCATCCTCTATATAAATCAAATTTGAGGGTCACATTTGCGTTTCAAGGCTAGGCTTATAAGGGCCATAGCGGTCATTACCTAGTATACACCTATGAACTTATGAACCCATGAAGAGCAACCAGATGAGTTGCATCTTGTCATGTTGTTAGTAAATCTTTTTTATTTTTTTATCTTTTTCAATATTATATCTCTTTTTGGTATATACACACACTTGTATACACCTGTGCAAATTATGTACATGCACTGCTTCTAAATGATGTTTGTGTAAGTTATTGTAATTTTTTTTTCTCTCATGAATGTACACTGATAGCCTTGTAAAAGTAGGCAGTTGCAATGATCAAGCTGTAAACCAGTCTATAAACCACTCTATTAGATGGACCAGATGAAGCTCAGGCAGAAGTGTTTTCTTCAGTATATTTCTATAGTGGTAGCTCATGGTGTGTTGTCGTGTCTTGTTTATTAAAAGTAAAAATAAAAGTCTTTTAAGTATGAATGAGGTTCCACAGTCTGGTGAGCTGGTAAATCCCCACAGGTCTTTCAGGAATATTCAATTAATTATTGTGACTAACCTCTTAACATTGTAAAACCACAAGCAACTGTATAAAAAACACCCACGAATGCCTGGTGTAATAGCTGAGACAAACTGACCAAATCCTCGGCTCGAACTGGAAGAACGAAATTTATTGTAAAACAAGACAAAACAACCACCGAACTTCAAAGGTTAAGCGCTTTCATCTGAATATAACCAGACTTCCTCAGAACAACAACAAGGTGGATCTGGAAGGTTTAAATAGCCTGTTTTGGCGCCAAACTCTGAAAAAGCAATAACAATTTAAACTGACAGTACACTAAATAAGTTTTAACTACTTTAATACACTGCGTAAAATGACTTAATAAATATAAATTGTATGTCAAACAAAACATATCTAAAAATACTGTAACAACCGTATAACAACCATATAACAACCATATTCAATGGTGCTGTAGATACAAATGTAAATACAAATATAAATATAATATACAAGCTTTTGAAAGCTGTTAAAATCCTATAAAAGATCCTATAAAAGATATATTTCATGATGCTGTGAGAAAGTGTATATATACATAAAAAATAATATATGAAAAACATATATACATATATATATATATATATATATATATATATATATATATATATATATATATATATATATATATATATAAATATATATATATATATATATATATATATATATATATAAAACATATATAAAAACATATATAAAGACATATATATATATATATATATATATATATATATATATATATATATATATATATATATATAGAACTGTATACATGACAATCTATATACTTAAAAATCTATATACATAACTTAAAGCCCTATGGCAGAATGCTCCGTTCAAATAATAACATGTATACGCCATGTACTAAAATGTGAGATAAAGTTAAAGTGTATATACTGGATAAGTCCAGATGGACGAATCAGTAGGCTAAAGGCTACTTTGCATTCAATAAAAAGGGTTTTATACTACTATATATATATATATATATATATATATATATATATATACTATAGTGGTAGCTCATGGTGTGTTGTCGTGTCTTGTTTATTAAAAGTAAAAATAAAAGTCTTTTAAGTATGAATGAGGTTCCACAGTCTGGTGAGCTGGTAAACCCCCACAGGTCTTTCAGGAATATTCAATTAATTATTGTGACTAACCTCTTAAAATTGGAATTGGCTCCTTGTTTTTCCATCTCCCAGAATTTTCTCTAATCACCTCTCCGGACCCTCCCTCCATTGTCTGTAAACTGCTTTTAAATAAATAATCTATTGAGAGTCATGCAAAGTATTAGAATAAGAACACTCATCCATCTACCTACTTAACTGAATAAACTACTTGAAACCTCAACAAGGTTTTCCTCCTACAGGGAAGTATCAGAGAGAGAGACTGTCCAGGATCTGCTAGCTAAAGCGATTTTATCTGGACTAATCCTTTTTGCTCTGTATTTTGCCTTATTTCTGATGTCATGTAACTGTATTTTATGTATATATCAAAACTGGTACAAAATGTGGAGCTTTTCTTCCCTGGCCTCCACTGAAAAAGGGTATATCCCAATTGGACTTCCTAATAAACAAAAATAAATAAAATAATGACTCTTAAGCATACCTCTCAACTCTACAGATTTTTGCGGAAGGTCCAGAGTTTTGCCTCATATTTTTGGTCCATTTTTCATAAAATTGTAGTTTTCTGGCAAATTAGTGGCACACCATTAAAGATTGAAGTTAGAAAATAATGACTGACATTTGAGTTTTAGACTTCATACCATTCAGAAAATTCACACTAATGCAAAACCTGTTATTCTATCAACTGTATAAGTTTGTAAGAGCAGTATTTAAAAATGACCCTGTTTTGGGGCATTTGTCCCACCTTTTTATGGCTTTGTCCAGATTTCTTGCTGTAAGATGTTGAAAGGTATGAATCTAAGATCTGTGATATCCAAGAGTTGCAGTGAAACCTGAAGTCATATATTTGCATAAAGTTGTAGTAGAACAGGTGCAATCTCAAACCAAAAATCAAATGTCCAGCACACCTAGTCTTGTCAAATAGTCTAGACATGGCAGACTGCTGATGCAAACAGATGCTGGATACCTGTTCAAGAGTCAAAAGTTATATCAATGACTGAAAACAAGAGTTTATTAAAACATCTTCTGAATTTCTGCAAATGTTTTGACTTTCAGTGTAAACGGCCCAAAACCAGATTAGTATACATTTAAGATTAATTTATAATAATAATCAAAATAATGTCCTGCATGCTGCTTCCTCACAGACTTTACATAATATATGTCTCTCTTTCTCTCGCTCTCTCTCTCTATATATATATAAAACATATATAAAAACATATATAAAGACATATATATATATATATATATATATATATATATATATATATATATATATATATATATAGAACTGTATACATGACAATCTATATACTTAAAAATCTATATACATAACTTAAAGCCCTATGGCAGAACGCTCCGTTCAAATAATAACATGTATACGCCATGTACTAAAATGTGAGATAAAGTTAAAGTGTATATACTGGATAAGTCCAGATGGACGAATCAGTAGGCTAAAGGCTACTTTGCATTCAATAAAAAGGGTTTTATACTACTATATATATATATATATATATATATATATATATATATATATATATATATATACTATAGTGGTAGCTCATGGTGTGTTGTCGTGTCTTGTTTATTAAAAGTAAAAATAAAAGTCTTTTAAGTATGAATGAGGTTCCACAGTCTGGTGAGCTGGTAAACCCCCACAGGTCTTTCAGGAATATTCAATTAATTATTGTGACTAACCTCTTAAAATTGGAATTGGCTCCTTGTTTTTCCATCTCCCAGAATTTTCTCTAATCACCTCTCCGGACCCTCCCTCCATTGTCTGTAAACTGCTTTTAAATAAATAATCTATTGAGAGTCATGCAAAGTATTAGAATAAGAACACTCATCCATCTACCTACTTAACTGAATAAACTACTTGAAACCTCAACAAGGTTTTCCTCCTACAGGGAAGTATCAGAGAGAGAGACTGTCCAGGATCTGCTAGCTAAAGCGATTTTATCTGGACTAATCCTTTTTGCTCTGTATTTTGCCTTATTTCTGATGTCATGTAACTGTATTTTATGTATATATCAAAACTGGTACAAAATGTGGAGCTTTTCTTCCTGGCCTCCACTGAAAAAGGGTATATCCCAATTGGACTTCCTAATAAACAAAAATAAATAAAATAATGACTCTTAAGCATACCTCTCAACTCTACAGATTTTTGCGGAAGGTCCAGAGTTTTGCCTCATATTTTTGGTCCATTTTTCATAAAATTGTAGTTTTCTGGCAAATTAGTGGCACACCATTAAAGATTGAAGTTAGAAAATAATGACTGACATTTGAGTTTTAGACTTCATACCATTCAGAAAATTCACACTAATGCAAAACCTGTTATTCTATCAACTGTATAAGTTTGTAAGAGCAGTATTTAAAAATGACCCTGTTTTGGGGCATTTGTCCCACCTTTTTATGGCTTTGTCCAGATTTCTTGCTGTAAGATGTTGAAAGGTATGAATCTAAGATCTGTGATATCCAAGAGTTGCAGTGAAACCTGAAGTCATATATTTGCATAAAGTTGTAGTAGAACAGGTGCAATCTCAAACCAAAAATCAAATGTCCAGCGCACCTAGTCTTTTCAAATAGTCTAGACATGGCAGACTGCTGATGCAAACAGATGCTGGATACCTGTTCAAGAGTCAAAAGTTATATCAATGACTGAAAACAAGAGTTTATTAAAACATCTTCTGAATTTCTGCAAATGTTTTGACTTTCAGTGTAAACGGCACAAAACCAGATTAGTATACATTTAAGATTAATTTATAATAATAATCAAAATAATGTCCTGCATGCTGCTTCCTCACAGACTTTACATAATATATGTCTCTCTTTCTCTCGCTCTCTCTCTCTATATATATATAAAAACATATTCCAATTTGGTCCACAGAGGTGGAAGCTTGTTGATAGGACTAGGAAATTTTGGGCAAGTGTGTGTGTGTGTGTGTGTGTGTGTGTGTGCGCACATGCTAGGGTTAGAGAAGGGGTTAGGTAAGGGGATAGATTTAGTGTATGTAGGTTAGGGTTATATTTAGAGTCAAGTAAGAAGATATATTTAGTGTACTTATGAGTGTGTGTGAGTAAGGGTTATGATCAGGTAATGGGATACAGAGTTTATTTATATATTTTACTTAACATTTATTTACCAGGAAAGTCCAACTGGGACAGAACCCATTTTCAGTGGAGGTCTGGAGAGAAATGCTCTAGGTACATGTCTTTGGATAGTGGGAGGAAACTAGATCACCCACAGGAAACCTACACAAATGCAGGGAGGACATGCAGACTCCACACAGAAGGCACCAGAGCTGAGAATTGAACCAGAGAACCTGTTGCAGTGAGGCAGCAATGCTAACCACTGCACCACTGTGCTGCCCAAGTTAGTATATGTGTAAGTGTGAGTGGGTTAGGATTAGTATAAGGGTTAGGTAAGGGGGTAGATTTAGTCTATACCTGAGTATGTGGGTTTTAGTGAATGGTGAGTATCCAGACTGTCTTATGTAGTGGTAGTGTTATTGCAAGGGATGTTTCAGTTAGCATTAATGTTAGGGTAATACCTCACAACCACTGAGAGGAAAAAGCCAAAAAGTAGGGATAAATTTTAAGTATTGCTCTTACAGGCTTAGAAAGTTGATAGAATAACATGTTTTGCATTAGCATTAATTTTCTGAAAGGTATGAAGTCTGAAACTCAAATGCATGTCATTATTTTCTAACTTCAGTCTTTAATGATTTGTCACTAATTTGCCAGAAAACAACAATGGACCTAAAATATGAGGCAAAAATCTGGACATTCTATGAAAATCTGTAAAGTTGAGAGCTATGGTTAGGTGAAGCATGCATGGCTGAAGCTGGGTACTTAGGCTGTGTGACAGGAAGAGGGACAGTAACATCACAGACTGAGAAATCAAAAGTCAAATGAACCTGGCCCAAACCCACTATCAAGAAACAAGTCAAGGCTTTTTTAGGGTTGACCAGTTAACTACTGCATTTTCATCCATAAAGCTGATAGAATAACAAGCTGCTATGATACCAATCCCCCGAACTGACCTGATTAAGGACAAGACCCCATTAAACATGAGATATATAGAGATGCCAAACAAAGCATTCCTAATGATGAAAGAAAGTCTGTGATCTGAACCCACCCTATTGACTCCAGATTGTCATAGCAGTCACAGATACATCTGAGGTATGCATCAAAGAGGTAATGCCACAAAATGTAAAGGCCGATGAACATCCAATATGCTGTATAAGCACAAAACTGAGTAATGCTGAATGAACATATTCAGTAGTTGAAAGAGAATGTTTAGTCATTAAGTATGTGCTCTCCATTTGTAAGTATTATCTACTGGGCTGAGATGTATTAATGGTTACAAATGGTGTGCTCTTTCATATTATTTAGTAATAACATTTAAGTATATATTGCTCAGTGGAAATTGTTATATTATCATAAATATAAAATCTAGGAATTTAGATCTAAATTATGTAAACTTATAATCAAATCAGAAAAAAAATTATTAAATGACCTTTCAAGCATTCAAATGAATATGTTAAACTCACATTCTTTTATTACATGCATTGTATTCAAATTTGCAGCATCTGGAAGGTATAAATTTATAGAAAACACATTTGGAAAATACAGAATATCCACATTTTACTTTCTACATACTTAAAAAGATTTGTTAAAGTTTTCAAAATATTATTAATATATAAAGTTAACAGGATATGTGAAATCACTACTACAAATCTCTTTATATACCAATTGAAAGAATTATTGTTCACAATGAATGCATTTAAAGTTAATTTTAGTATGAATTTAACAAATATATTTTTGCATATGTTTTTCTATCCTGCTTCATACTTAGGATCTAGCCAAGCAGGTGTTGATTTAGTTGCAGATGTTACTAAATTCAATATCAGGGAATCCTATACCTCCTTTATTGCAGGCTCTAATATGATAATTAAAATTAAATCTGGGCTTGTTAGATGCCATAAAAATACAAATAGTTTATTATTTTCTGAATTAATTTATCAAGCATTGTTCTAAGAGCTTAAAGTAAATACAGTAATTTAGGAATAAAATCATCTTAATCATCTGTAACTTATCTTCGAAGGTCTTTGAAAGATTCATAGAATCATAGATTATTACTAGACTAACAACCTGGGGGAGGGCTTTGTAAGCCTAGCCAAGTTTTCCTGAAAGAATAATGATGTTTTGCATCCAAATAGGACATTGAGGACCAGGCATTTATAAGCTATCTCTGTCCATAAGCAACATGGGTGTCAGGTCCGGTGTAAATTTCCTAATCCCAATCCACTTGTCTAGCTTGTATTCAAACTGGGTAATAGACAAACTCAAATTCACATGGATGAGAAGCCTGTTCCACAGGAGGGGCAAGACACATATCTGTCTCACCAGCATGTTCTGTTTATGTCATGGACAAAACTCAGACCCCTAGACTTTGTATTTCTGGTACTCTCTGACCAAAAAAAACACAAATGTACACTTGAATCCGATACCAATGAAGCGGCCACACAATAAAGCCCTAAGGATGCTCTGTTTATTCAACTTCCTTAATGCAACAGAATAAATACAGCATTTTCGTCTTAATCCCAAAGACGTCATCAGATGGATAAAACAAAGTGAGCAATCCTCTTTAAATACCGCTCCCCCTACCAAAGTCATCCAATAAACACTTTATTTAAATAATTAAAACAATTCAATAATTAAGTTAACTCAAAACCTGAATAAATATATTTAATTTTGTGTTAAAATTACTCTAAAATCAATCTCAAAAGTCCTGTTCTTGTACTTGTACTAAAACATGGTACATGAAAAGATAAATAAAAATAGAACCACTTGTAACATGTTTATAATTTTGGTTGCACAAGTGTTTAGTTAAAAATACTGACAAACACATGTAGTAAGATGTATTAAATAATAAGATGTAATAAATAGTACATAATAAATAGTAGAAGACAAATGTAGGCTATTGATATGCTATAACACATCTTATTCACCCCTCTGTTGGCTACCAAGGCTTATAGTTTGGCTGCTCTCAATTTCAATACTGGTGCCAAAGAGAGATGTTCATTCAAACCTGGATTGCTGTTAGCTTCCAATTTCAATTGCCAAAACAATTCTTGAAATTCTGTATTGGTCTCCCAAGGCCCCCCATGGGCCCACTTCTATTTTTTCTATAACACAAAAGCCATATTTCGCTGATGGACAGGTGGTGTAGTGTCTAAATAGGGCATCAGTCTCGTCCTTTTTCTTAATATCATTCAGATGTTTGTAAATGCACCTTTTTAATTTCCTGGTGGTCTTCCCTATATAAAATGCCCTGCAGATGTTACAAATAGCAATATAAACCACCTCCATATTGTCACAATTAGCAAACCCACTGGTTTAAAGTTCTATCCCTCTTTTAGTTAAGTCAACTATTTCTCCTTGTAGGATTTGTGGGCACTGTGAACATCTTCCACATCTGTATGTTCCTTTTTCCTCTTACTTGGTTTTGTCCTTTTGGTCTCTAATATTTCTTTAATATTCCTCCCCTTCCTATAAGTAAATGTAAGGGGATCCAAAAAAATCTTCTCCAAATCTGAGTACCTACTACACCTGTTGCAATTGCTGGTTGTTTTTGATTTTCCCAGTATCCCCACTGTAATTCAGTACAAAGTTTCTACTCCAATTAATATTGTTCTGTTGATGCTCATTCACTTCTTTCACCCTGTTGCAACTCATTTCTCCTAAAATAGGGGTACAGTTCTTCCCTCTTTCCTGCCAAACCTCAACCATAATTTCCTCAATGAGTTCCAGAGGATATTTCCTTTCTAAGAACATTTTTTTTCAAATTTTGACTTTCTTTTTTATAATCCTCGTAGTCTGATGTCATTCTACAACTCCTTATGAATTACCCCTCACAATCCTCCTCTTTTGAGAGAAGGGGTGGGCACTCATAAAGAACAAATATGAATTGTAGAAAGCACTTTTTCTAAATACAGTGGATTCCAAAGACATGCATCTGGAGCATTTCTCCTCGGGCCTCCGCTGAAAACAGGATCTGTGGAACCTAGTCAGACATTCCCGGTCAACAAATGTTAAATAAATAAAATAAAATAAAATACCTAGAATCTATGTTTTTTTTTCCAAAATCACATCCAAGTATTCCAACTTGTCTCTAGAAATGTGGTGTGTGAACTTCAAAAATTCAGTAGTGCCATTAATATACTTTATAAAGTTATATAGCACTTCTTCTGGTCCTACCCAAAGAAATAACAATGTCATCCAAGTACCTATGGTAATAATTACAGTACTTCGAATAGTCAGAATGGAAAATGTATTTCTGTTCCCAAGTGGAAAGCACCAGATTAGCATACATGGGAGCACAGCTTGCTCCCATAGCCACCCCACTGGTCTGTTTGAAAATTTCCCCCTCGAAGAAGAGGAAGTTGTTCCTTAGCACAAGGTCCATTAATTCTATAAGTAGGCATACTTGATCATTGTCTATATCCCCTTTGAACCTTAGTGCTTCCTTGTACCATTCTAGGCCAATGGTGTGGGGTATTGCGTTGAACAAGTCCTGTATATCCAATGTAACAAATAATAATTCTTCCACATACAGCCTATAGTTAATGCTCCTTAGGAAATCCCATGAGTCTTTTAATATACCTGCTCTCTCTGTCCATAATTTATTTAATTGGTTATCCAGGAATTTGGCCAGGGAATAGGTTTTAGATCCCATAGCGGCCACTATGGGTCTAAGTGGTGGGTCGTCACAGTTTTTATGAACCTTCGGGATTGCAAAAATGAATGGTATTTTAGGCTTATCTATGTATAGAAAATTGTATGTGTCAAGGTTTATGTCCCCTTCATCCAGTAGTTCTTTCAACATAAAGTCTATTCTTCCATGGGCCACGTTAATCTCGTTTCTCGAAACTCTTGAATATCTATTAACATCATTGAGCATGTCCAACATCTTGGCAGAATATAAGATGATGTCCATAATAACCACTCCCCCACCCTTATCGGGCTTCATATCCCTAATATATTGGTTGTCTCTAAGGGAAGTGAGAAGTATATATTCTTCCTTCGTAAGATTAAATTGGTGTCTACAATTCCTACAACTAGCCCTAAGTTCCTTCTCCACCTGTGATTCGAAATTTTTCATTTGTGGGTGGAGGGGTGGATTGTATATGCTTTTCTTTTTATTCTGCATGTTAACTTGCTTATTTCCTTCTTTCTGATAGCCAAACATTAGTTCAAGGTTTTTTTTTATGTAAAAACAACTTTAAATCAATCAAAGTCCAGGAAATGTCCTCAGTAGAAGTAGGAACAAATTTTAAACCCCTACAAAAAAAGATTGAAATAAGTAGGGGTAATCTCCAACCCACTATAGTTGAAAACACTGAAGTTGTGGTAAGAATTCCTATTACCATCACTAACTATAATTTGGTCGTCTGTGTTGGACTGAGGAATGTCTGTCCCATTCTTATTTAATTATTAAAATAAAACATTTATTGGATGACTTTAGTAGGGGAAGGGGTATTTAAAGAGGATTGCTCACTTTGTTTTATCCATCTGATGAAGTCTTTGGGATTAAGATGAAAACGCTATATTTATTCTGTTGCGTTAAGGAAGTTGAATAAAGAGAGCACCCCTCGGGCTTTATTGTGTGGCCACTTCATTGGCATCGGACTCAAGCATGCATTTGTGTTTTATTTTGGTCTGGTACTCTCTGACTTACAAATATGTAGGAGATTCATAAGTGTGGGGTTTGCAAATGCCTTGTAAGACAAACATCGATCACCCCTCATTAAGCTATTGGAGACTGAGTAGAGAGAAAGGGCTTTAAGGCACTCTGCATGAAACAGGTTTTTTACACCTTCTATTCTTTTTGTAAGGAGCTTTAAGATGTCTTTAGTTGCTGCATATCCCTAGTCAGGGTACTTACCAAAGGGAACATTGTGCTCTGTGACTGGTCTGATAAGGGCAGAGTACAGTGGGATTATGACCACTTTGGACCTAGATGCCATGCTCTTACTTATAAGTTGTGCAACATAAAAATGATTTCCTTAACGCTGAGGCTATGTGGTGGTCAAAGGTAAGGCTACTCTCTACATGTGTACCCATATCCCTGACTACTGAGTAGACATTTAGGGGTGTATAATCAACATGGAAATTAGCTGTGATGCTTGATTTCTCAAAGGGTACAATTATGCATTTCTTAGCACTGAGTTTAAGACCACGGCTTTGGCACCATTTATTACTCAGAGACAGACCTTCTCGAAGAATGCTAGTGTCTGCAGGGGAGCTGAGGATAACCTACAGCTTGCAATCATCTACACACTTTGTCAGCCATAAACCTTCAACATTTGCTTCCCTTTCAGAGAAATAGATGCCAAAAAGGACAGGGCCCATACTGAGCCCTGGGGTACTCAGCCAGTGACTGGCCCTTTGGTGGAGGTGGTCTCACCTCTTTTGGCCTCCTGAGTCCTAGCAGTGACCCAGCTGGCTGTCCAATGGGTAATAAAAGGGTTTATACCTAAATTAGTGAGCTTGTCTATAATGCCTGAGCAGGGTATTGTATCAAAAGCATTTGCAGTTGAGGCAAGCTGTGTGCATAGTCTTACCTTCATCCAGTGCTTTGTCCACCAGATTTAATAGGCATGCCCTTCCTTTAACAAAGATGAACTATGATAGGTCCAGAATTTGCAGGTTACCTATGTCCTCATTTATTATGTCCATGATGATTCATTCCATGGTCATACATGTGAGGCTGATAAACATACCTCTCAGCTGTCCAGATTTTTGCAGAATGTGCAGATGTATACCTCATATTTTTGGTCTGTTCTCCAAAAATTATTGTTTTCTGACAAATCATTGTGGACTGAAGTCAGAAAATAATGACAGACATTTGAGTTTTAGACTTCATGTCTTTCATAAAATTCACCTGTTATTCCATTGACTTCCTATGTTTGTAAGAGTAATATTTAAACATTGTCCCTATTTTTGGGCATTTGTTCCCCATTATTTATGCTTTGTCCAGATTTCTTGCTCTATGAGGTTGAAAGGTATGCTTATGGGTATACTTATGGGCCTGTAGTTACCCGGATCAGTGGTTGGACCTCCTTTGTGCAGGGGGATGACTGTAGCCATCTTCCATTCCTTGAGCACAAAACCTGACTGAAGGTTCCAGTTAAAAAGTGATTCAAGTAGACCAGAATGGTCATGTTTCATGCTATGCATTAAACATCATGGGATTTTATCTGGGCTCATCAATGTGGTGTTTTTGGCCTTGGAAAGTGCATTGATAACCAGTTCTCTAGTAATTGTTGGGGATTGTGTTATGTGGTATTCCCTTTGGACTATTGGGGGAGTGGAGTGAGAAATTTAAGCTGAACCTGTCACCCAAAAAGTTGGCAATTGCCTCCGGTGTAGTGTGGGTGATGCCATTTACAATACGTTCTCTACATTGTTGGGTATTATCTCTGAGGTTATGGACATAACTGTAGAAAACTTTGTGGTTATCCTTTGCTGATGTGTTCTTCAAATTTAGCCTTTTAAATATTAATTAACCCTCTTAACTGCCTGTTTAGATCAGTCAGGAGGCTTTTAGTCTGTATGGCTTTGGTCCTCCTACGCTTGGCCAATATTTTTTTTCTTTTGTTGTATAACTGATTGATAGTGTGATTCCAACAGGGTGACTTGTCTTTTGAGCTTGTCTTATTCTTAATATGAGTGGGCACAGCACGCTCTATACTGCTATCAATACGGCTATACAGAGATTTAGTAAATAACTCAGTGTATTATATCGTATTTCGTGGGTTTGGGGGTGTTTGGAATTTAACCAAGATGTTGCTTAGTAGAGAAAAGTTAGCCTTGGAACAGATCCTAAAGATTTTTGGTTTTGCTGGTTCCCGGATTTAATTTTTATTCCAAGTAATACTGGCTTATAGTCAGATCTGACAAGTGAAGATATTACATTGGATGAGGAACATTGGTCCCCCATGTTTGTGAGCACAAGGTCAAGGATGTCTGCACCCCTGGGAAGAGTCCTCAAAGGGAAAATAATATGTATTCCTGCCTTGAATTAGAACTTATAGTTAATAGATAAAAACTAAGTAATCAGTCAGCAGATTATTACATGCCTAGCCAAAAACTAGTGAGTGACAAAATGTAAGATTCAAACTCTGTCCCCTGTGTCTGTGAGATAAACATCTTAATCATTAGTTAACTCCCAACCCCAAAGTTTATATCAGTAAATTAAAATTTAGATTGGCACTATCACTTATGTTGTTAGTTAATAGCATACCCAGCAACCTAAGACATTGTTTATTTCAGTCAATATTATACTGTTGATATGTTGTTGGTTTATTCTTTGTAACAATATATGATTAATTAGAATTACAACTGCTTTTTTCCTGAATTAAATTTATAACTTATAAACATTCTCAAATTCATTTAGTGAATCCAAGATTGAAATTAGATTTTGATTTATATCATCTATCATTAGTAAGCAACAACTTGTGTTAATCATGATGTAGCTGTCAAAAAATGTCTCCAATCAGTTCAGACATTACAAAATTTTCCATCAGTTACTACAGCTCTGTTCAGACCACCACTTACAGGCTAGGTAATTTCATTTCTTTTTTTTTTTGCAATGCACAAATAGCATCATTAAATTAATGTAATTTTGGTATGTTATTTTATTTGTTTGTGTTGTGAAACATTTTTTTATCTCTGTATGTATTCTAAATATCATGATTTCGTGCCATTTGGATATATTTCATTTTTTCAGGAAGGGCACTTCCAAATTTGGTCCAGGGAAGCTCCAATGGCTGTATCCCAAGGGCTGACAATGAGTTTTGGATACTCATACTGATTACAATGGCAGTACCCAAGGGCTGACGATGAGTTTTGGATACTTGTACTGATGTAATTGTATAGTATATAGACACCAAACTTCATGAGATGTCCACTTTTTACCAATGAGATTCAACGGAATTGCTTATAGAAATTTTATCATCAGTCTACATCAGAAGCTGTCAGTGCACAAAGCCCTTTATTTGTGTAACATGATTACTATATTTTTTTGTTTGTTTTTGTTAGCATCTAAAACAGTCTGCTACTAGCAATCTTGTAGATTTTCAAAATCTAGATTCCATGTCATTTCATGGTAGTATCATGGAAAATCAGAGCTTTCCCACAGCAGGCCAATATGATTGCAAACTATCTAAAGTAAAGTGTCGTCTCACAGGAAATTATGGGTGATACCCCTCACAACAGCCTACTGCACATCCACCCGCTTGCATCTGTGGGCATATAACTGGGGGGGAATGTAGGAAAATAGCAGAAAATAAAACTCAAATCCTGTCTAGAATGATTTCTCCATCCCCGCATCTTGACCTTCTATCCTGAAAGGGGAACAAATATGTCTACCTTAATGACAACTCAACCCTTTCCCCTACCATGGAGGTCCAAGTGCACATCTAACCCTTTCCTTGTCTCTAACCCTAATGTGTAGCTTACCTGCAAAAAGCCCTTCCCATAACACTTGCACTGCAAAAAAGCGCTTGGGCTCTCACCACACACACACACACACACACACACACACACACACACACACACACACACACACACACACACACAGAGTCACACACACACACACACACACACACACACACACACACACAGTCACACACACACACACACACACACACACACACACACACACACACACACACACACACACACACACACACACACACACACACACACACACACACACACACACACACACACACGCACACACTCACATACAGCCACACACACCTACAACTAAATATATCCCCTTACCTAACCCTAAAACATACATACTCACCCACAAACTCCCAGCCCCAGCATATAACCATGTTGACCATCTGAAAGTCACTCAGACGATTGAACAAATTTCATTTAGCTCAGTATGTACAGCAATTCAGTTGTATTACACAAACAAATGTTGACCAACTGCAATGCACTTATATAGATATAGGCAGAGAGATAGATGATAAGTAGACAAACACATATATTGATATATATTTATCTCTCTTTCTATATATATATATATAAAAACAAGAGATACATGCATACACACCAGTGCATGTGCAAGCAACACAAAGTGCTTATTTAAAAAAAAAAAAAGAAACATTATTTTTTAATATACTGTTGTATAGCAGTCATAAGTGCTGTTAATATGTTATTACTGTAAGAATGTATTACTGAATGAAGTGATTTGCTTTTTTGGCATTTTGTATCATGAGAAAGTATGTGTTTTATGAGAAAAATGCCAGTACCCATAGGTATGTGTTCCTTATTTATAGCTGCTATAGAAGTGCCCTTTTTTGTTGCTTTTAATCTGTTTTATTATGGATTCCTCCACGTAGTTTGATTTCTTTGTTTTTATCCTGTTTGTAATTTAAAAAAAGAAAGAAAAAGAAAAATATAGAGCAAACATTTATACATAAGTGCTTTAATATGACATAGACTTCTCATTCTAGGACTCCAACATGCCACTATATAAATGTCATCATAAATCTGCATAATGTGTCTAGCAATGCATTACTACAGTAGAGAGTCGACTATCCAAACTAATTGGGACCAAGAGTAATTCAGATAATCAAACATACATTGAAATGAATAAAAAAGTCTCAAGTCTTGTTTTTTCTGCACTCGGGGAATATACTTCTCAATCATTTAGCAAGTCCAGTGGACAATAAAGAATATTTTTCACACATAAGCAGGCTACAAGTTCAAAAAATTGCACAAGCTAATACGTATAACGTTTACATATTCAGACTTTATGATTTTTCCTACCCAAAAACTGGGTTAGGATAACTGAAGTTTTGGATAACCGAGTATCTATTGTATTTACGCCATTCATTCTAAAGAAAATTAGAAGCAACATAAATTACATGACCTTACTATACTTTTGTAAATGTACTGCAGTACACCATACTTAGGTCAGTCATCCGGATATATCCTGTACTAGTCCGATTCACAGTCCCTCAAATAGAAATACACTGCTGGGCTGCATGACTAATGATAATTACAGGACTGATTGACACTCAAAAGTGTATTGAACTAACAGTAAAAAAAACGCAATCAAAACTTTCTGTCCCCTGCAACCCTATACCCTTGTTACTTAAATACAATAACTCTGAGATCATCTAATAAGAGGCAAAAATTAATTATTCAAGATAATGCATTCTTGATTACTAGACAAAAACAAAACCAACTTCAGTTTATTTAAAGGGCAGGGGGAATTTATTCCAAAGGTGGGGAATACATCGAGTGAGGAAAACTTGTATCTTGACATGCAAGCAGGTGTTATTATCTTAGACTGGAGGTTCAGAATTTTAGATTGAGTGTTTACTACATTAATTATAACATGAAGGTTTAGAAGGTCAAAATGCACAGGAACTTTCATTGTATGTGTGATGATGTGAGGTAATGCCAGCTATGCCAGAGAGAGTAGGGCAGTGCATAGGTTCATAGGTAGGTAATAGGCTATCTGCCCAAAGGCATTTATAAGCCTAGCTGCAATTGTGTTGGCTTTCGATGCCTCCTTAGATTAGTTCCCTGTGTCTCTGTCCTGCAGAACCATTGAAGTGATCCTGGGGGTAAACTTTCTATTTCCCATCTACTCATCGATGCTTCTCTTGAAGAGTGCTAGCAAGGAGCTGTGCCTAATGTAGATTGGAATCTTGTTCCAGAGCATGGGAAGTCTCTGGGACAGGAATCAATCCCTCCAGCATGTCCTATTTATTGTTGTGGTGAGGTTTAGATCCCTAGAGTGTGTGGCTCGAGGGGATATGGTTTTCTTTAGGTGAAGCATGCCCATCAATTCTGGGTTGGACATGGCCTTGTATGTCAGGCATAGATCACATCTGAGTAGGCAGTATGCAACCGAGTACAGCTGGAGTTTCTTCAGTTGAGCTGCATAGAGCATCTGTTTGAGGCCATTGATCCTCTTGGTGAGGTACTTATGTGGTCTTTCCAGCTGTTGCAGGTGTCTTGTAAGGTACATCCCAAATGGGGCTTTGTACTCTATGATGGGTCTGATGAGTGATGTGTAGAGGGGCACAATGACCTCTTTTGATCTGGATGCAAACCCTTTTGTGATTAGGTGGGCCACATAGAAGGATTTTATAACCGCTTTGGCAATGTGATTATCAAAGGGGAGATCCCGTATTATGTCTTCCGTATTTAGGGGGCTACCACCTATGTGGTAGTTTGTGGGTACTTTGTTTTTTCCAAAGGGGATGACTATGCACTTTTTGTCATTTAGCTTGAGGCCATGATTTTGACGCCAGGTATCTGTCTCAGTGAGACCCTTTTGGAGGATGTCTGTGTCAGCCGAAGAGTAAATTATAGTCATCTGCAAACTTGGTCAGCCGTAGACCTCCTGTGCTTGCCTGTACCTCTGAGACATATATGCTGAACAGAAGGGGTCCTAGGAATGAGCCCTGGGCAATGCCACTTGTAACCGGTTTAGAGTTGGACCTAGCTCCCACAACTCTTACAATGTGGGTTCTGTCCATGAGCCAGTTGGCAACCCATCTCGTGACATAGGGGTTTATGTTTAGGCTGGTGAGCTAGTCTATAATACCAGACTGGGGAATGATGTTGAAGGCCTTTGCAAGATCTAGGTAGGCTGTGTGAACCACCTTTCCCTTGTCTATAGCCTTGGTAACTGTCTCAAGGAAGTCCACCAGGTTTAGGAGGCATGATCTGTCCTTAACAAAGCCAAACTGGGTAGGGTCCAGTGTTTGGAGGTTCTCAATGTCTCTGTTAATGGGATCCATGATGATGAGCTCCATAGCCTTGCAGACCAAGTTAGTCAGGCTTATAGGGCGATAGTTCCCTGGGTCTGTTGTGGCTCCACCTTTGTGGAGTGGAATAACCATTGCTGTGCACCACTCTATGGGCACGTAGCCTGTGGAAAGGTTGAGTTTAAACAGTGTGTTTAGGTTAGGGGTTAGTTCATCTTTGAGGTCATGAAGGACGCAGCATGGGACACTGTCCGGTCCCACTGATGCTGTGTTTTTGGCTTTGAAAAGGCTGTTTTAACCTGAGTGTCTGTGATTTCAGGGGCACTACATTCTCCTGGTATGGTTATGAGCCCTTTTGGGGGTGAGAGGGGGGTGAAGTTGCACTGAACCTGTCTGCTAGGATGTTGGCAATATCGGTTGGTTCAGTGTATTTTTTGTCATTCTGCACTAACTCTGAGCAGATCTGAGAATTGCAACTTAGATTCTTAACGTAGCTAAAGAATGCCTTATGGTTATCTTTGGAGTCCTTGGCAATTTTTCTTTCGAAGCTAGCCTTGGATGATTTTGTGAGGGATCATAGTTTCTTGCTGATACTGATCAGGGATGTCTTACCTTCTTGGGATTTTACTCTTTTCTGTACTAGTTTCCTCCTTCTATTGTATAGCTTGTTTATGGCAGGGATCCACCAGACTGGTTTCCTTTTCTTGGAGGAGTGAGTCTTGGTTTTGCTTGGGATAGCATGATCCATGCATTCTTGTAGGTGCCAGTAGAGTGCATTAGTAAAGGATTTTGCAGCTTGGGCAGTGTTATCCTTTAGCATGGGGGCTTTGAAACTTTCCACCTCGGTCTTAAGTAATGTGAAGTTTGCTTTTGAAAAGTTTTTCATGGTGGTTTCTTTGACAGGGGATGGGGGCGGATTGTGGATATCCAAAGTGATTAGTTTATGGTCAGATCTAACCAGTGAGGGGTTGGCCTCAGATGTGGAACATCGGTCACCCATGTTGGTGATGACCTGGTCCAATATGTTGTCACCTCTGGTGGGGGTGCTGACCAGTTGATCCAGGGCATTTGAATTTATAAATTCTAGGAAATGTTTGGCAAGGGAGTTAGTACTTGAGTAATTCTCCCAGTTAATGTTTGGGTAATTGAAATCATCCAATATCAGGGTGTTTGGTAGGACTTTTATGTCTCCCAGTGTTTCCAGAAATGCGGAATGGGGTTCCTGGGACATGGTGGGTAATCTGTAGCAAGCTACAATTTGAATTGCAGTTTTGCCCATTGTTAGTTGCACGTGGATGATCTCTGAAGCATTGTGCTGTGCCACTAACCTGGAGGTGTGGGTATCCTTGATGAATATGGATATGCCCCCGCCTTTTACATTTTGGTCCGGGATTTGTGGCCAAAATGTATGGTATGACATGTAGCCTGGTAGTGCTGGGGTGCTCTCTGGAGCCTTAAACCAGGTTTCTGTTACTGCACATATATCAGTTTTCTCCATACTGAGGAGTACCTCGACTGCATGCATTTTGAGGTTTAGACTTCTGGCATTGAGCAGCATTACTCTCATTTTTTGTTACTTGTACTATTTACGGCAGTGGGTTTGTCTTTTGAGACTTGCCTAAAAAAGGCACTATGGGGGTGGCAAGAGCCTTGGCCAGTATTCAAAAGCCTAAGGGTGACAGGTGCAAGCCATCTCTAGTGAAGCAGCATGGCTTGTCAAGCATGTCATCCCAGGCTGACAGACACTGGATCCCCTTTGAATGACACCAGATGCTTAGCCAATTGTAATTGATCATTTTTTCTTTATACCGTGGTTTCATTTTTGGTGAGGCCAGGATGCTACTCAAGGTCAGGGTTGGACCGACCCGGGCTATGTGATCAGAGAGCTCTTCCATGTCTCTTTTCATGTAGTCCAGGGAGGTATGGCTCAGGTAATTCACAACAACATGGACAATGACAGAGTCGTATTTGTACTTGTTCTGGAGTGACCTGAGTGCTTGTGTTATGTGGCGGATCCTGGCACCTGACAGCAGTCTTACAGTAACCTTCTCCTTGTTCAGCCTAGTGAGTGGGATGTCAGTGTGCCTGACTATAGAGTCACCTATTACTAGTGTGTTGGGTTTGTTATTTTGCCTTAAGGGCTGTGATTGCGTGGCACACTGGTTTTGTGAAGTATGTGTTTCATGGTTTGTGTTGGGGGGTGTGAAGGTTGCTTGAGTGTTTGCTTTGGAGGTCTCTGTTGCTTTTGCAGATTTTTATTTAGATCCTCCAAGTATCTTTTTGTGTATTTATGTGTGTTTTTTGCCAGTGCTGGTTTCATAGGTCTATGTGAGACTGGTGGTGTGATGCAAGTAGTTCTCTTCTACTCTTGACTGTCTGGTCCAGTCTTGGGTTGAGAGATCTTAGCCTCCATTTTGGCTGTATAATTGCATCTCTCACATGTGTTAGTGTTTATTGGTAGGAGGAGAGGGTTATCTGTGTACATGAGGCAGTTGTAACATTGCCTCAAAATGTCCAGATTCACCAGTTGGACCGGAGAGTACACCTGAAACTGCCCTTTGGACATGCCTGGGTAGGTAAAGTGAACTGTTTTACTGATTGGCTGGTAAGTTCGAATAGAGAGCCTTGTCTTTCTCTACAAGGGTCTAGTGCTAAGGTTTATTAGTGCTTGCTATGAGTTTTGAGCACGTGCCAGGCGGAGAAGTGAATGGTTTGAGTGCTTAAGTTGAAAGTTTGTTTAGTTCCAAGGGAAAATTGAAGAGTAGACTTTGTGGAGCTGGGAATAGTTATACCCTAGCTAACCGGTGCTGCCCGGCATGCAAAACCACGGAAATGTGGGTTTTTCTAGCAGGGAAATGAAAGAGATAGAAATTAGCCCAAAATGGCCAATAAACTACTAATTTCTGGGCAGAAACCACTCCTCCAGGGACAGATAGGCTTCTCAAAGCTCCCCTCTCTCACAGGTGAACAGAGAAACTTCCTTATATCCAAGTAAAGTATGAGCAAACACAGAAACATGTAACACAGCCTTGAATTCAGCACTAATCTGAAAACTGGACTATACTAGCTTAGAAAGATGGGAAAACAAGTATATGTTTTTTTCAGAAATTAAAGCAGATACAATCAAAAAAACACTTTAAATGCACAGAAATGGCTATCACACTTGAGTGTGTAGCCTACAACAGTTAAACAGGTAATTTAAACACAAAAATTACTTTGTTAATGTGCAGGCAGTAAAATAAATACAATATGTAGCTGAAACAAACTTTTTAAATCACAGAAACTCTAAAAAATTGGTGTTTTAGGCGAAATTAGCTAAAGACAGCAAGAGCATGCAGAAAAATTATACTTAATCATGCAAAAGTTCTCTTTTGTCTTTCTGCTGCTGTAGAACTCTGCAGGGCACCAGGCAGGAGCTTGCTGAGCTGTATACAAGCGCAAAAACCTCAGAAATGTGGGTTTTATAGCAGGGAAATGAAAGAGATAAAAAGTAGCCCAAAATGGCCAATAAACTACTAATTTCTGGGCAGAAACCACTCCTCCAGGGACAGATAGGCTGCTCAAAGCTCCCCTCTCTCACAGGTGAACAGAGAAACTTACTTATATCCAAGTAAGGTATGGACAAACACAGAAACTTGTAACACAGCCCTGAATTCAGCACTAACCTGAAAACTGGACTATACTAGCTTAGAAAGGTGGGAAAACAGGTATATATATATATATATATATATATATATATATATATATATATATATATATATATATATTCAGAAAATAAAGCAGATACAATCAAATAAACACTTTAAATGCACAGAAATGGCTATCACACTTGAGTGTGTAGCCTACAACAGTTAAACAGGTAATTTAATGTGTAAGATATGCCAACAGAGCTAGCTGGAGTTTTGTAAAGAATTAAAAGCCATTTGAATATCAAATTGATTAATGCAGATGGTTATGTTAAAAATGTATTTGTAAAGTCGCTTGCATTAGAAATGTATTAACAATGGGTCCTGCTAGACAGAAAAGAAATATACATGTATGTCAGACTGTATTGTTGTTAACTATTCAAGTGTATATATTTTAATAGAGGATACTGGAAAGATACTAGAAGGGAAGGGGTTAAGCTCAACCCAGCTGACCTTAAGAAGAATAGCTTAAAACTAAATGACTTGGTTTAGGCCATAAAGATTTTATCTATGTCTGAATGCAGCCAAAGACATAATGTCTGGGCTGGGATTCTGCTCTTATTGTCCTTAGTGGTAAACTAATTCCTACCCTCGGGTGTCAGGGAATGGCTTGTTAGTCTCTGCAGAAAGGTTGGAAGGATTGGAATTGTTTTACAGTCCATAAAGATTTTATCTCACAGGTCTGAATGCAGCCAAAGACATAATGTCTGGCCTGGGATTCTGCTCTTATTGTCCTTAGTGGTAAACTATTTCCTACTCTCGGGTGCCAGAGAATGACTTGTTAGTCTCTGCAGGAAGGTTGGAATGATTGGAATTGTTTTACAGTCTCCAGATGCTGAAATAAACCTTAGCAAAGCTCTATGTGTGAATTGTGACACATCTGTGCTAGATCCCGGCTCAAGTTTCTAGTGATGGGGTAGTGTTGGAATCACAGAGTCAGGAGACCAAATGTGATGTAATTTTGTAGCAAGCACTGAAATTGTATTTAGATACTAGTGAGAGATAACAGAGACACTCAGCACTCTGTTTTTGGGAATCTGACAAAAAAGACACTCATCCCCTTCATCTTGCCTTGCTTTAGTAAGTAATTTAACTAGTGAGCAGTAATTCTTCAGTCAGTTAGGAAAATATTGTGAGATTAACTAAAGTATTGTTTTTCTGTACCCCAGTCTTTCCATCTTTGTTATTTTTCATATTTCCTGTGAATTGGACTCTGGCATTTATTGTGAATAGATATTCAGTATTGTCATAATTTATTTTTTATTAAATATACCTAAACCTGTCATTGTGGCTGGTCTTTTAGAAAATATTTTTACCTTTGAGAGTAATTGAATTTATTTAGTGGCTCTGTAGCATCACTCTCCTGAAAGTCTTGATTATTGGTTAACAGGGGAGAAACTTGAAAGATATGATAGTTCATACTAAATTTCAAACACCTGGTATTAATATATCATTTCAGTTAGGAAATAAAGGTATGGTGGCCTGTAATAAATGTATAGGTTGTAAGTATATAGTGAAAAAAAATTAAAAAATTAATAGAATCTGTTTTAAAGTGAGTGGTGATTACAACTGTCACACAGTAGGGGTGGTATATGCAATAAAATGCACCTGCAACTTGTTCTATATAGGCCAAATGAAAAGGGCCTTTAAAATAAGATTGCTGGAACATTTGAGAGATATCAAGGCAGGAAAATTAGAGAGTCCGTTGGCTCAACATTTTAAAATCTGTCATGGAGTGGGGCGGAGACCCTGAAAGTTTAACAGCAGCAGTTTTGGAACAAATACATGGGGTGAATGAGATAGATCTTAAAAATAAATTGTTGCACAAAGAGACTTTATTTATTTTAAAATATAAGACTTTGAAACCAAATGGACTTAATGTAGATTGTTGTTGAAAAAGTGTTATTTGATAAATCTAGTTTAAATTGATTTTTTAATATATGTTTTAAGATGATGAACTAATGATGCAATTATAATTGCATAATTGTTTAATTATTGTGATTCAGGGACTGCTGGGTATATATGTGAATGCATTTTGTGTATGTTTGTCCTCCTTGAAGGCTGTGTTATAGCCGAGGTGCTAGAGAATCGAATAAACCTGTTTTGGCTGCTGTGTGGTTTTCATTGTGCTTGAACACTTATTCTCTGTGTTTTTCAGTCGTGGTGAATTGTGGTGAGGAGTTGAGATGGCCAGTGATCCAGCAGTTAATATTCCGTGTATTTTTAGAGAGGATATTCTGGATTCCACTCAACATACATTGGATAGCTTCCTGAGATCGAATTCAGATCATGAGAGAGAGTGGGATAGAGACCGGAATGAGAGACTAACGGGCAGTGGTGAAGGGCTACCCTCAGTGGTATGGGAGTGATTGCTTGAGGAAACAAGAAGTAAGCGTTCTCCTAATCCATTTGCCGATGTGGGTAAGGGTTCCACAGACCTGTCATCTGAGGTAACAACTTTAATTGACAAACTGGAACAATTACTGAATAAAGAAACAGCTGCTTATTATAATAAAACTAGCCTCCAGAGGTACCTGGACTTGGATATTACTCCACGAGGGCTGAGAGCAATGAAATATCCATCCAATCCATTTGATTTGTCTTCTATGGAAGATAAATTATTCAAACAGAGATGGGAAAAAGCAGCACATTTGTTTTCCAGGGAATGGACTACCATCATGGTAGAACGAGACGAGGTAAAACTCTTAAATATAAAGAAATACATTAGTAATATTTGTAATAATTTAATGACTAAACTAGAAAGGTCACATATTGAAACTTGCTTACATGATATCCAAGAAAAGTTGTGTATCTTTGAAAAAATATTAATGGATCAAAAACTTAATAAAATTAAAAGAGATCTGAGTGATTATGAAAATGGGACTGCCTTTTTTAGACAGACCAATTGCAAATCATGCTCTAGGGTCCATTTCCAGGAATGGGATGGGTGGGTGAGAAGTGAAACAAAAAGTGAGGAGTCTTCTAGTGACAACAGTAGATACGTTAGTGACTATGAAGATGAGCGAGAATATCCTCCCTTACCAGTTGTAAGCAACGGACAATACATGCAGGACAATTTTCACTCCCGTGGGGGATTAATGGCCAAAGAAAAAGAAATTATCCAGAATGTGAACCACAGAGAGGGAACAACAGGAACAATGGCAGAACAACAACAGGAGCAGATGGTATTGACTGCTTTCATGTAAATACGGACTTAATTATTAATTTATCAGGTTCTGAGCTCAATGAACATTTGTATACTGTTTTAAACCATGGTTTGAAGTTTGTGCCCACTGTGATACCAAGATTATATGAATGCAAGATAGAATTATTTAAGATAGTTCGTAAATTACATTTATGGTATTTTTTTTAATGTTCAGCATGAAGCACAGATGGGTGATGTTATTGAACAAAGTATGTTTGAAAGCAGTAGTAATGATGATGAAAATATTTTTTGTAATGATTTGAGTCCTTTATTTCATGTAACAATGAATTTAACACTTATTGCCCTATAGATACTTCTAATGTTAATAAAAAAAGTACATTTATTCCATCATTTAGTCATGAAGGTATTAAGAGTTTCCACTCTTTAGTGGAATATGAAATTGAGACATTATTTAATAAATTTTACACCGAAAATATTTATTATAATTTGATGAAGTGTAAATGGTTGCCTCTGGTTGAATTTTCTAAACAGAATGATTTGGTGATTAAACCATCAAACAAAGGTAACAGAATTGTGATAATGCATTATACTCAGTATATGAAAATGTGTTTAGATTTATTGAAATATGATAGAGTTTCTGAATTAGTGAGTATTAATAAAAGTGGAAGACGCAAAAAAGAATTATATACATTTGATACAAAGGGCTTGAGACTGGGTTATTGGACTGAAGATGATGTGTTAAATAAACTTACATGTGAGGATTCAGGAGAAGCATATTTTTACTGTTTAGCTAAGGTTCACAAGAATTTATTAGACCCCCCCCCCCCCAGGAAGGCCAATAGTCTCGGCTAGTAATTATTTCCTATGTAATGTAGGGGTAATTCTTAATAAAGTTTTATTGAAGGAAGTTATTTGCTTGCCTTCTTACATTAAAGACTCTTGATTTCCTTGACAAAATAAAAAATGTTAGGTGGTCAGAGGGAATGTGTTGGATGACTCTAGATGTACAGAGTCTCTATACTAACATCAGGCCTGAGTCAGGGATGGAAGCTTTGAGAAGAAGAATGGGGATACTCCACTAGCCCATTATATTTTGGAACTAGTTAAATTTAGTTTGGAGAATCATTATTTTTGTTTTGAAGATCAAATGTACCATCAAATGCAGGGTACAGCAATGGGCTCCCCCTTTGCTCCCATGTATGCCAATATTTTTATGGAGATGTTCAAAGGAGAGTATAGTTATACTAACATGTTTTATCAAATATATGTGAAAATGTATTTTAGATTTACAGATGATTTGGTTTTCTTATGTGATGGGGATATTCAGTTTGTACAACAATTTATAGATAAAATACAATGGAATAGATTTAATATTAAAATTGATGGTTTACAATATGGGGAAGAGATATCATTTTTAGTTCTAAGACTCATAGGGAGACCTGGTAGAGGTGTAACTACTAGTGTTTATAGAAAATTTAATGACATTAGCCAGTTTTTAATGGGGACAATCTGTCACCCTAAGCATACCATAGAATCACTTCCTTTTGGTGAGTTTTTAAGACTTTTGAGATTGCGTACAGATAATGAGGTCATTGAAACAGAATTGGCAAATACTGGTGCTATGTTTAAAAATAGAGAATATGACTTCATCGTAATAGAAAGGGATATGTTTCAAGTTCAGGATTTGAGATATGGAAGAAAGAAGAAATGGAGAGCAAATAGTGCTAATTTTAGTCATGGAAATAATAATAAGGATAGTTTTTTGTAGTTATGAAGTATAATGTTTTAAGTGAAGATATAAAAAATGTTATATTATATTATTGGGACTGTTTGAAAAGGATTAGTGAGTTAGAAGGGGTGATTAAGGGGAGACCCATTTTTTTCATATCAACGGGGCAGAAACATGAAAGATATGATAGTTCATACTAAATTTCAAGGACCTGGTATTAATATATCATTTCAGTTAGGAAATAAAGGTACGGTGGCCTGTAATAGATGTGAAAACATTTTTAAAAATTAATGGAATCTGTTTTAAAGTGAGTGGAGATTACAATTGTCACACAGTAGGGGTGGTGTATACAATAAAGTGTGCCTGCAACTTGTTCTATATAGGCCAAATGAAAAGGGCCTTTAAAATAAGATTGCTGGAACATTTGAGAGATATCAAGGCAGGAAAATTAGAGCGTCCGTTGGCCCAACATTTTAAAATCTGTCATGGGGGGGACCCTGAAAGTTTAACAGCAACAGTTTGGAACAAGTACATGGGGTGAATAAGATAGATCTTAAAAATAAATTGTTGCACAAAGAGACTTTATTTATTTTGAAATATAAGACTTTGAAACCAAATGGACTTAATATAGATCATTGTTGGAAAAGTGTTATTTGATAAATCTAGTTTAAATTGATTTTTTAATATATGTTTTAAGATGAACTTATGATGCAATTATAATTGCACACTTGTTTAATTATTGTGATTCAGGGGCTGCTGGGTATATATATATATATATATATATATATATATATATATATATATATATACATACATATATATATATATATATATATATATATATATATATGTGTGTGTGTGTGTGTGTGTGTGAATGCATTTTGTGTATGTTTGTACTCCTTGAAGGCTGTGTTATAGCCGAGGCGCTAGAGAATCGAATAAACCTGTTTTGGCTGCAGTGTGGTTTTCGTTGTGCTTGAACACTTATTCTCAGTGTTTTTAGTCGTAGTGATTTGTACAGATGCTTGTAATTTGTAAAGTCACTTGTGTAAACAATGTATCAACAATGGGTCATGCTGGACAGAAAAGAAATATACATGTATGTCAGACTGTATTGTTGTTAACTATTCAAGTGTGTATGTTTTGACAGAAGATACTAGAAGCGAAGGGGTTAAGCTCAACCCAGCTGCCCTTAGGAAAAATAGCTTGAAATTAAATGACTTCATTTATACCATAACAATTTTATCTATCAGGTCTGAATGCAGCCAGAGACTCAATGTCTGGGCTGGAATTCTGCTCTTATTGTCCTTACTGGTGAACTAATTGCTACCCTGTCCTGCTGGACAGAAAAGAGAATGGCTGGTTAGTCTCTGCAGTAAGGATGAAAGTACTGGAATTGTTTTACTGTCTCCAGATGTTGGAATAAACCTTAGCAAACTCTATATTTGAATTGTGACACATCTGTACCAGATCCTGGCTCAAGTTTCTAGTGAGGTGGTAGTGCGGGAACTACAGATTCAGGAGACCAGATGTAATGTCATTTTGTAGCCAGCACTGAAATTGTATTTAGATACAAGTGAGAGATTTAACAGAGACACTCAGCACTCTGTTTCTGGGAACCTGGCAACAAAGACACTCATCCACTTCATCTTGCCTTGTTTTAGTAATTAACTTAACTAGGGAGCAGTAATTCTTCAATCAGTTAGGAAAATATAGTGAGATTAGCTAAATGTATTGTTTTCCTGTTCTGCCTGTGTCTTTCTGTCTGTGTTATTTTTTAATATTTCATGTGAATTGAAACACTGGTGTTTATTGTGAATATATATCCAGTACTGACATTTTTTTTATTAAATGTATCTAAATCTTTCACTGTGATTTGCTTTTTGGAAAATATGTAACCTTTGTGAGTAAGTGCATTTATTTAGTGAAGCTGTAGCATCATGGTCCTGAATGTCTTGCTGATTGGTTAATACTACCATTTGAATAAATATTAATTTTGCTAAGAGTAATTGGGTACCATTGTAAGAGCCTTAAAGTAGCTCTCTGGTGGCAGTGAATCTGCTTTATAGTCTGAGTGGAGGTGGCATAGTGGGTAAATCTGTGCCAACATTTCCCAAGTGTGTGTGTGTGTGTGTGTGTGTGTGTGTGTGTGTGTGTGTGTGTGTGTGTGTGTGTGTGTATGTGTGTGTGTGTGTGTGAGAGTGTGTGTGTGTGCATGTGTTTGTATGCATGTGTGTGTGTGAAAATCAAATCTCAAACACTGTGTATCAGCCATGTGGAACAGGGACACAGAGAACTGATTTATGCAGATAGAAAGTTGGAGTGTTATTTGCAGCCTGAAAAGGAAGTCCAGCCCCAGGACTAAAGTGTGCACCATGTGTGCTCTTAAGGGAAATTGTGCTTGGTGCAGAGAGCTGCATGTGAAAATACTGTGTGTATCAATTTTTGTTCTAAGTGAATGTTCCTGACCAGTGTCACTGGTCAGGATTGAGGCTCATTGATTACTGGCCCAGAGGAGGTATGTCACAGCATCATATGCCAAAGATAGGTTGCCTCTCAAGTCTATGCATGAGACGAGCAGTATCCATACCTTTCAACTGTTCAGATCTTCACAGTATCTCCATATTTTAACCTCATATTTTTGGTCCATTCTGCATAAAATTTGTGATTTTCTGACAATTTCTGAGGCTTGAACTTGCTAAATAACGATATATGTTTGAGTTTGAGACTTCATGTCCTTCAGAAAATGCATGCTAACACTAAACATTTTAATCTGACAATGTTCTAAGTTAATATGAACAATATTTAAAATGTGTTGCTTTTTGGGGCCTTTGTCATAGGTTCATATGTTCATAGGTAGGTACTAGGCTATCGGCCCTGGGGCCTATACAAGCCCAGCCAAAAAGGTACCCTGTTGGAATAAACCTTAGCAAATTCTATATTTGAATTGTGACACATCTGTACCAGATCTGTGTACATGAGGCAATTTCTGCATTGCCCCAAGATGCTCAGATTCATCAGATAGACAGGAGAGAACACTGGGAGCTGACCCTTGAACATGCCGGAATAAAAAAACTATTTTCCTCTAGATAAGTGAGGAAAGTGAGTACAAGAGCTGTTTTTCTCTAAGCAAGTGAGGAAAGTAAGTACCAAAACTGTTTTCCTCTAGGTAATGAGGAAGGTTGAGTGCTGTAGTAATTAATAGGTTATTTAGTGCTTACAAGTTCTGAACAAGTGCTGATCACGAATAAGCAAACTCAAGTGCTAAAATTAAAAATCTGTATCTGGAGTAAACTAGTTACAGGTTAGGGGAAACAAGTGCAAATGTGGGCTTTTAAATCAGAAAGTTGGGAGAGATGGAAAAACTGCCCAAATGGCCAATAACTACAATTTCTGGGCCAGAACCCCTCCTTTTGTGGTAGATAGGTTACCTAGTGCTTACCACTCCCACTGATAAGCTAGAAGGCTTCCCTCCAACACAGAAAGCTTGGGGGCTCAGAAGCTTACATACAGTCCTGGATACAGCAAATCTGAATCTGGACTACACTAGTTCCAGGAAAGGTATTTTTTTTAATATATACAGAAAAGTAGCTAAAGCAGCAGTCAAAACAATTCAAATGCAGTGCAAGCTAGCACATTTGAGTATGTAGCAATGTTAGACCAAACAGTTTAAAAAATGCAATTAAATTAAAAATGACTAAAAACAATGCAGAAGGAGTCTATCAGGTAGAATGAGGTAAAAAGATGGGACTGGGGGGAGTGTCCCAGATCAAATCTACAGTGGGGGGTGGGCAACTGCAAAAACATCCAAATTTAAACAACAACACAGGAATAGGGAGGGTGGGTATGGGAAAATCAACACCTTAAGCAGAGATCTGAAAAACTATACAGTAAAGCAAAAATAACAGTGCACAACTCTAAAGTCAGCCAGAAATGATATAAAATTAGTCAAACAACAATTACCAGTACACAACTCTGAAGTGCCAGAAAAATATACTCAGCTCTGTATATCTCCAGATAGTTTGAAGAGCACTCTTTCAGGACACAGGAAGGCTCCAGCAATGATATCCTCCCATTATTTTTGGCTTTACGTATTTCTTGTGCTAAAAGGTTAGGGGGTATGGCAGCCTCTGCTAGCTTGCCTGTCCTGGTAAAGAGAGGCAGCTCTGGGTCTCCACTTGGGTAAAGCCTTATCGAAGCAGTACGTGTTATACCTATAGAGTTCAGGCATGCACTGCCAGTGCAATCACAGATTCAGCTAAGGGTATTCACTATGCACAGGCATGTTTTCTCTTGGAGACAGTACACATTGGAGCTCAGACAGCCACCAAACGTAGGGGAAGCTCAATCTGGGGAGAAGGTAGACCACCCCACAGGACCAGCAAGCTTTCATGGCCCTTCCTACCTCATTCGCACTACTGGGGAACGCATGGACTCTCATTTAGCCCAGAAATGCCTGTCTCTCACTGCAGTGGATCAAATGGACTGAGCTGACATCCTGGATAGAACCTGTTTGTGATGGAGTAAAGAAAAAAAAGTTTTTTGTAAAATAAAATAAAGATTCAGTTGCAAGGTTGCTATAGCTCTGGGGAAAGGAATGTACCATTTGCACTGGTCTGAACAAAGTGAAAGTGCATTCAGGCATAGGTTAAAATTCACTAAAAATGCAATCACTAGCAGACGTCATACTTAGTTATAGTTCCACTACCAAGACTGTTACGAAGCTAAGAATGTCAGCCTGGGTTAGGAAGGTACATTGATGATATTTTACTACCTGGATGGTACATTGTCATAGTCTGAAAAGTGTGTGCTTGCTTTGGAACTTGACAGATTTTTTTAGTAATAAAATTTACCATTAAACCTGGCTATACAATTATCTGGATATTAGGCTTTCTAAGTTCAGAAGTAGAGTAGTGTGATGTTACTGTTGTCTCTTGTTCTACACTTTGCAAACATGACATCAGCATTCCCTTTACAACATCAAAATTCCATGTCTGTAACAATATAATAATTTCTACTGTGTAATACATACTTAAGCACTAGTACTACACCATAATTTTGGTACTGTAACAGAACGTTAACTCCTATCTCTGTCATTGTTCTCTGGTCTTATAGCTTCTGTAGAAAGACATAACAACTGAATTTTGAGTGTTAATTTAGTGCTGAGTTATAGTGCCATCTGTATCGGAATGGTGAAATAGATACTTTATACTACATTATGCAGTCTGGCTTTTGAGACATTATGCATTGTGGTTAAATGCATACTGAATACTTCATATATTAATAGTATTGATTCTAATATATATATATATATATATATATATATATATATATATATATACAAACTTTTAGAGAAAAATAAAACTGTTTGAGAAGCAAAAGTTTTATACCACACTAAATTATATGATTATACCATTACAAGTGATAGCTCAGTTATATGATACATTAATGTATATTAAATTAAATCAGCACCAGATTAAAAAGAAAAGAAAACAGAATTCCTTTTCTAGTGCCTCAAATACTGAAACAGTAAAAAAAAAGAAGGAAAGACTTGTTTAAAAATATACACCATGACACTACACTTTCTAACTAAACATGACAGATACGAGCCCCTTTGTTAGAGTTTTTGCTGGAGAGTTGCTATGGTGTTGTAACAAATAAGTTATAATGATAATAATAATAGTTTTTAATACAAGTGGATAGTGTTAATGTTGTCACATCACTTGATTTCAGCATTAAAAGAAAACACACAGCATGAGAGTAACAATAAGTGTATAGTAATGCAGAACGAAATACACAGCCTGTGATATTATGCCTCTGACATGGATGCAGTTTTTTCAAATACTCTAATTCACATTTTATATCTAGTTTAATAAAGGATTCTGAAGATTTTTCTGGATGTAACTAGACTGATATGAAGCAATGTTGCTAGTATTTATGCAGTATTGCTCAAAAATACCAGCTGCTTGCCTAACACAGAAACAAAGCTGAAAATAGCAACATCCCTACAAGTAGAAGACATTGATACATATGGTGACTATTCCAGTGGGACAAATATATATTGTGGTGGCATCTGGTCTGCTGAGCTATTGCAATCTTTATTTAGCAAACTTCAGGTTTTCAGCTTATTCCATTTTAAAGAGACTTCTGCCTCTTCTTTTTGAGGAGATTGAGAAGTTAGTTTTCTCTAATTAAAAATAAAAGTGAACAGCCCATGTCTAGATACATTTTGTATATGTTAACATGATTGCTTCACAGCTATGTGAACTCTGCCATGTTTAGATACATTTTGTATATGTTAACATGATTGTTTCACAGCTAAGTGAACTCTGCCATGTCTAGATACATTTTGTATATGTTAACATGATTGTTTCACAGCTATGTGAACTCTGCCATGTCTAGATACATTTTGTTTATGTTAAAATGATTGTTTCACAGCTATGTGAACTCTGCCATGTCTAGATACATTTTGTATATGTTAACATGATTGTTTCACAGCTATGTGAACTCTGCCATGTCTAGATACATTTTGTATATGTTAACATGATTGTCTCACAGCTATGTGAACTCTGCCATGTCCAGATACATTTTGTATATGTTAACATGATTGTTTCAAAGCTATGTGAACTCTGCCATGTCTAGATATATTTTGTATATGTTAACATGATTGTTTCACAGCTATGTGAACTCTGCCATGTCTAGATACATTTTGTATATGTTAACATGATTGTTTCACAGCTATGTGAACTCTGCCATGTCTAGATACATTTTGTATATGTTAACATGATTGTTTCACAGCTATGTGAACTCTGCCGATAATCTTCTCATTTTCATGTATTTACCAACTTGCACATTTCAAGCATGTATGACTAACCCATGCATTGCTTTTTTTCTGGCTTTTCTCCAAAGCTGTGTTACCACAGTTAAAACTACAGAAAACTGTTGCATCTTTTTTAGTATAACACTTTTTGAAGTCAAATGGAGAATAATTTCACCGTTTTGTGTTCCATCGTGTCCTTATGTGTGCAAAGAGATTATCTGCCTAATATGAAACCTGCCTTTGTTGCATTACTTGAAAATTTAAACCTATGCAAACATCTCTCTCTAATTCAGTCTCTTTTCAACAGTATCTTCTTAAGTCTTTTTCACAGAAATAAACTTAATTGGATCTTTTTTTTTAATTTTGACCTTATACAGTGACAAGCTGGCAGCGAGTGCAGAGGATTAAAGCACTAAGATGTTGATAAGGTGCTTTCTGTAATTCAGGGTACAGGGTTTGGTTCTTTCCACATACCTTTGTATGCTGTGTGACTCTAAATAAGTCAAATAATCAGCAGTGTTCCTGAGTCATTGCTAAAATGGGAGACTTGAGTGCATTGGGTTTACCTGCTTAAAGGTATACATTAAAATCCTATGCAAATAATTTATCAAGCATACAGTGATTAGTCATATATCTGGTGATATTAAGACCCATATGGTGGCAAATGAATTCTAGAAATTATATGTTCTTTTCACACAATTCCTTTTTTTTTCATTGTGAGAAGCAAGCAGGTACAACCCCTCTATCATTTATGGATCTTAGGGTTATTTTTCACATTATATGGCATATAAGTATTTACTGTATTTTAAAATGCGGAATTACTGACTAATTTAAGACAATAAAAATAATGCAAAATCCAGAGACTGAAAAATGCTTTGGCATCTTACACTTTTCAGTTCTTCACCCAAACACTGTTACATAATTTCTATATGGGTGATATCTTAATGCAAGCAACCAAGAATGTGAGACAAGATAAATTTTCTCAGCATTGTCCAATGATATGCTTTATGCCTTCTGTACCATTTCAGTCAAGGGTGCAAGGAAGATGCTAAATAGCATCCCTCCATGGTATCTGATAGTAAATGTAGGGCTGAATTTTCTCACAAATTCACTCTAACACTATATACACCGCATTAAAATTAGTTTAAATTAGGATAGGGTTTTTTTTCAACCTATGCATGATTTAAAATGGCCAAGTTCCCCTGATACAACCTTGCAAACCATAATCTTGAAACGGCTTTCGACAGTCTTCACAAACAGAATTATGTTCCCCCACCCCCACCCTCATGTGAAATAGTAATAGAACTGCTTCATTGTTGATAACCAGCATCCAGATAAGAAGAACATTATCTTCTGTGCTATCTTACAATGACTGGCATTTTAATGAGTTATTGGATATGATGTCTATAATATACACAAGAGTTCTTCTAACCTGACACTTACTGTGTGGAAAGGGCAAGGTCTGGGGACATACCGCTCAATGTTTCAGTGCAAGAAATCTGGACAAAGCCAAAAATAATGGGTGGACAAAGGCCCAAAAATAGGGAGCAATTTTACATACTGCTCATTAAAACTTTTATTTTATATATTTTTATTTTTTAATAATAAATGTAAAATAAATAAATAAAGATAGTTGCTAGAATAGCAGATTTTGCATTATTACATATTTTTCTAAGGATATGAAGTCTGAAACTCAAATGTATGTCATTATCTAATATTATTGGTCACTTCAAACCTCAATTATTTGCCAGAAATCACAATTTATTTGACGAAATGACCAGAAATATAAGGCTAAAATTCGGACATTCTGTGAAAATCTGGACAGTTGAGAGGTATGGTTGAGGATCTTAGGACATTGGCCATGCCTCAGTCGTCATGAGGCATAAACATAATATCCAATTCAAATACTCTGTTATAACCCCAGTATTAACAAACTATACAATAACAGGAAATAACGTATATCCTAAAGAAGCAAACTAAACACCCATCAGCTCAAGAGGAATTCAGAAATATCAGCAAAGAACTTAGGAAACAAAATCTCATCTTCCTAAAGGAGGTATGAATTGAGAATTACAACTCATGCAAAACATAACCACAAAGCCTTCTTTAGCTATGTGAGGAACCTTAGAAGTAATAGCCAGGAATGCTGTAAATAAGTGCAAAATAACATCACACACTCATCACCTGAGGACATTGCCAACTTATTAGTGAACAAATTCAGTTATACCTGTACCACACTGTCTCCCCCTAACTATCCACAGTGTGTTAGCTTGCCTATGTTACCCCCCCCATTCACCTCAGAACAAGCCTTAAGCACTCTCCCCAGGGCTAAGAACATTAACTCCATGTGGCCAGATAATGTGACAGGCTGTCTTGTTGACAGTACCAAATATTAATTGTTATCAAGCTTATTCAGTCTCAATTTCTCCTCTGGTTTCATGCCAGAGGCATGGAAAATGTATTTCATCACCCCTCTCCATAAAGGGGGGCCCACAAGTGATTTGGTCTGCTATAGACCCATGAGCCTCACATATGTAAAGTAATGGAGTTCATTATTATTATTATTATGAAACTTATTAGGAAGGACATTTGAGTGTTTATATCATGGACCATAACCATTGTGAGGATTTTTGAAACAAGTTGCTAAGGTATTACAGTTGGACAAGTCAACCCATACTGCTTACCTGGACTCGGCCAAGGCCTTTGATATTATTCCATCACAAAATGGCTAAATGTAAACCCCTGTGGTACCAGCTAGATAGCACTGAATAGCTAACTGGTTCATCAACATGTCCCAGTCAGTCAGTACTGGAGGAGGCATACTCTCATTTGAAAGAGTAGGTACCAATGAGATCCTCCAGGGATTGGGCCTAGGACCACTCTCTTGGGTAACTACTTCTCTGATGTCTGGGAAAGCACTAAAGGCCTCTGACAATGTTTGCTGATGATTGTAATCTCGGTGCTGTTGTAAATTCCCCAAATGACCTTCAGATTCTCTAGGAAGGCCTTATACACAGTGGCAAATTAGTATGTGGATCACAGCCTCCATTAAATGCCAAGAAATGCAACACTGCATCTTTAGGAAAACCTGGGCCCCCATGCCTCTATCACAAAGTTGACACCCTCCAAAAATTGACTCAGTCATTAGGGACCTAGGGATTTTCCTTGACAATGAACTATTGTTTGACTAGCATGTGACCACCGCTATAAGGAAATACTTTTATATTTCCAAACTAATAACTAAAGATATATTGTCTAAATCCAAGGAAGTCATCATTCACCATTATTCTTCCCTTATCAGGACGATAGCAGAATGCAATGTCTTCACCGGTATTTTACTTATTCAAGCACATGGCCAACCTCAAGTGACCACAACACTTTCCTATTAAGACAATAAAGGGCATGTACATCCTGACTAGCTTAAAGTGCTTTCACTCTTGTCCATTTTCTGTTGACGTCTGGGAGAAACTCTGCCTAGATTGCACAGCCTCTAAGGATCCAATCCTATGCAATCTCCCACCCTTCTAGAATACTACAAAATTAACACACAAACACCCATTCATTAGATCTAAACTTACACCATAAATAAAATAGGACCCGTTGGCATGACAGATATCAATTACAAAGAATGCTTCTTTTACGGAATAGACTCCCCCTGGGTGTAACACATAGTAACATCCTCTCCCTCATCAATCACAAGTTAGGCTTGCCCATTGAAGCCTTTATAGAAAGGATTTAGATCAAGCCACAAAACACTTTATTCTATTGGTAGCTGTCATTAATTTACATATTGCATGGCTAGGCTACAATTAGTCCACAGGATCAAGGGCCTTGTTAAAGCCTTGAACATGTAAGGCCAAGCTGAAGGCAATGCCAAAACATAATAAGGAAGGATGGAAGGACCTCTTTCCCAATAACTATTAATATGGTAATGTGCACAATGTAAGTGCAGCATAATGAATGTTCCCATTTCCCAGCTAGATATTTATGACATCATCATTATGCCAGGTTTTAAGATACTAGGATTTAAGTTATTAGAAGTATGCAAATATCCCTTTTAGGGAGTTGCAAGCATTATAAATATAGTTAGTTAGATAGATAGATAAACAGATAGATAGATAGATAGATAGATAGATAGATAGATAGATAGATAGATAGATAGATAGAAATATATATATATATATATATATATATATATATATATATATATATATATATATATATATATTCATAGTTGGCAGTTTTTTTCTGCTTTTATACTTAGACATTTGAGGGTTTAGCCTAAATGTATTTAAAGGGTTACTTATAATGGACATGTTAGTACTAATGTTAGAAAAAACCCAGGCAACTGCTTAGACATAATAGTGTTTATCCTGACTAAGAGAATATTACCTAGTGTGAACTAGAATGTCCACTGAACCTGGTGTTACAGAAGACAACATTAGCAAAAAAGATATGTTTGTGGTTCTCCAAAATTCTGGGACCTTGCTTCTCAACTGTTTCTGCTGATATTGAGCACCAAGCAAATCTGTTCAGTTAACATCAATTGTTTAAAAAAAAGTGTATGAAGAGAACTAAGACCCTTTTGGTTTTAAGTAAAAGAAACACTGATACAGTTTTATATTAGAAAACTCATCTCCCCCATCAAGAATATCTCAAGATACAGCAATTTAGCTTTAAAATTGCAGCTTCTTCCTCAAATGCCTCAGCAAAAGGAAATCTTCAGCAACTGATCAATCTGTAGATGTTAGGGTACTAGACACCTGGTAAAACTATTTCAGGCATATGATTCAGGGGGACATATAGAGATATACATTGTTTTAATCTACATGCTACCAGGTGCTACCCAATGCTGGGTGAAACTCTGGTTGGTAGGGTTTGTTATCTGAGTCAGTGGTAAGACATTCAGAGGTAGAAACTTAAACTTTTAGCTTCATAGTTCCAGATCATGTCGATGACAACAATAAAGTCCAGCTTTCAGCAGTTGATAACCATGGAAAATGATTTAGGTATGGTCGACAGGTTGTTAGGTTAAATCCTTTAGGAGACACACAGCATTATTATGTGCAGAGTATCCATCAGTCTTAAGAGTCTACACAAGAATAAACAAATTACATTGGACAGACATAGGTTCAGCCATGGCACAATGCTTTAATGCATTATCCTCAATTCTGCTCAGATCATTTTTTGCTGATAGTTCAGGTAAAATCCCCTAACATATGGCATTTAAACACCATTACATTCATATATTCAGAAGCAAATAAATTAATCTTTATAGGTATAGGGCATTTATAAGCCTAGCCAGAGTGTGTTTGGCTTTCGCCACCCATTTTAAATGAATTTTGCTATGCCCTTTTTCGGGTTAGTATACTGTGCCTCTGTGTAACAGTGACACAGAAGTGATACCCGGGGTAAACCTACGATTTCCCATCCACTCATCAAGATTCCTCTTGAAGAGAGTCAATGAGGGACTCTGCCTAACCTGGACTGGGATTTTATTCCAGAGTGAAGGGAGCCTCTGGGTTATGAATCTGTCCCTCCAGCATGTCCTATTTATTTCAGTGCTGAGGTTCAAGTCTCTCAAGCGCATAGCTCGATGGGATTTGGATTTTCTGAGGTGCAGCATGTCCATTAATTCCGGGTTGGACATGGCTTTATATGTCAGGCACAGATCACCTCTGAGCAGGCGGTATGCCATTGAGTAGAGCTGGAGTTTCTTTTACCGGGCAGCATATGACATCTGTTTGAGCCCTTTGATCCTCTTGGTGAGGTACTTTTGGTGTCTTTCCAGTTGCTGCAGGTGTCTGGTAAGGTACATCCCAAAAGGGGCATTGTACTCAATTATGGGCCTGATGAGGGATGAGTAAAGAGGCACGATGACCTCCCCTGATCTAGATGTGAATCCCTTCGTGATTAGGTGGACTATATAAAATGTTTTTCTAACCACTTTGGCCACGTGGTTGTCAAATGAGAGATTGCTATCAACTTGGGTCCCCAGGTCCCTAATTACTTCTTCTGTACTTAATGGATTACCACCTATGTGGTAATTTGTGGGCACTTTGTTTTTGCCAAAGGGGATGACTATACACTTTTTGGCATTTAGCTTGAGGCCATGACTCTGGCACCAGTTGTCTGTTTCTATGAGGCCCTTTTGGAGGATGCTTGTGTCGGCTGGAGAGTCTATTATGGTGCCCGGTTTGCAGTCATCTGCGAACTTGGTCAGCCACAGTCCTTCCGTGTTGGCCTGTACCTCCGGGAAATATATATACCGAACAAGAGAGGTCCCAGGACTGAGCCTTGTGGGACGCCACTTGTAACTGGTTTGGAGTCTGACATGGCTCCAGCAATTCTAACCATGTGGGTTCTGTCCTTGAGCCAATTTGCAACCCATGTAGTGACATAGGGGTTTATATTTAAGCTGATGAGCTTATCTATAATTCCCAAGTGGGGTATTGTATCAAAGGCTTTTGCGAGGTCCAGGTAGGCTGTGTGGACGACCTTCCCCTCATCAATGGCCTTGGTCACTGTTTCAAAGAAATCGACCAGGTTTAAGAGGCAGGATCTGCCCTTAACAAAGCCGAACTGGGTAGGATCCAGTGTCTGTAGGTCCCCAATATCTTTATTTATGAGGTCCATGATAATCCTTTCCATAGTTTTGCAGACCAAGCAAGTCAGGCTTATGGGGCGATAGTTTCCAGGATCTGTTGAGGCACCACCTTTGTGGAGAGGGACCACTGTTGCTGTACGCCACTCTTTGGATACATATCCTGTAGTAAGGCTGAGACTGAACAGTAGTTTTAGGTTTGGGTTTAGCTCTTCTTGGAGTTCATGTAGGACACAGCCCGGGACACCGTCTGGTCCCATTAATGCTGTGTTTTTTGCTTTGTAGAGGGAAGCTCTTACCTGAGCATCTGAGATGTCAGGGGGGGCAGCACTCTGCTGAGATAGATATTTGCCCTTTTGGTGGGGGGGGGGAGAGTTTGCGCTGAACCTGTCAGCTAGGATGTTGGCAATGTCTGTGGGTTTGGTGTATTTTTTGTCATTTTGGACTAATTCTGAGCATATCTGGGGAATTCCCACCCAGGTTCCTAACATAACTAAAGAAAGCCTTGTGATTATCCTTAGTCTCCTGTGCAATTTTTCTCTCGAAGCTGGCCTTAGACGATTTTATGAGTGCCTGTAGTTTTTTTGCTAATACTGATCAGAGATGCCTTCCCTTTTTGTGATTTTGCTCTATCATGTAGTAGCTTCCGCCTTCTATTGTATAGTTTGTTTATGGCTGGGGTCCACCAGGCAGGACGTCTGCCTTTGGAGGATTAGGTCTTGGTTTTATTTGGGATTGCATGATCCATGCATTCCTGAAGGTGTTCATAGAATTTGTTTATAAAGGATTCTGCAGTATGGGCCGTATTTTCCACAGGCCCGGGGGCTTTGAAGGATTCCACCTCGGTTTTGAGGAGTGTGAAACTTGCTTTAGAGAAGTGTTTCACTGTGGTTTTCTGGGCAGGGGGTGGGGTCGGGATGTGAATATCCAGTGAGATTAGTTTATGGTCTGATCTTACCAGTGAGGGATACACTTCTGGTCTGGAGCACAAAGTCCCCATGTTGGTGATGATCAGGTCCAGTATGTTTTCCCCTCTTGTGGGAGTGGTAACAAGTTGTTCCATAGCATTTGAGTTTATAAATTCTAGGAACCTTTGGGCTAGGGTGTTGGAGCTAGAGTAATGCTCCCAGTCTATGTTTGGGTAGTTGAAGTCGCCCAATATAATGGTGTTTGGAGAGACCTTCATATTTTCCAGTGTTCTCAAGAAGGCTGAGTGGGGTTCCTGGGTTTGGGAGGGTGGTCTGTAGCAGACTATAAACTGGAAGGCAGTTTTACCCACTGTTAGTTGCACATGGATAGTCTCTGATGCTTCGTGCTGTGCCACCAACCTGGAGGTGTGGGTATCTTTGACGAATATTGATACTCCCCCTCCTTTTGTGGTTCGGTCCAAGTTTTGGGGCCGAAAAGCATGGTATGAGGTATAACCTAGTAGTGCTGGGGTGCTCTTGGGAGCCTTGAACCAGGTTTCTGTTACTTCACAGATATTGATGTTCTCCATGCTAAGGAGAGTTTCGAGTGCATGCATCTTGAGGTTTAGACTTCTGGCATTGAGTAGCATTACTCCTAGTTTGTTATCTATCCCTTGTGATACCTATGGAGGTGGGTTTGTCTTTTGAGCCTTGCCTAAAAAAGGCACTATGTGGGGTAGCAAGAGCCTTTGTCAATATCCGAAAGCCCAGGGGTGACAGGTGCAAGCCGTCCCTAGCGAAGCATCGTGGCTTGTCAAGCATGTCATCCCAGGCTGACAGGCATTGGATCCCCTTTGAATGACACCAATACTTAAGCCAATTGTTGAAATTGATCATCTTGTCTTCATATTGTGGCATTATTCTTGGTAAGGGTAAGATGCTACTCAAGGTCAGGGTCATACCAGCCTGGGCTACATGCTCAGAGAGCTCCTCTATGACTCTTTTCATGTAGTCCAGGGAGGTACGTCTCAGGTCATTCACACCAGCATGGACAATGACTGAGTCATATTTGTACTTGCCTTGGAATGACCTGAGTGCTTGTGTTATGTGGCAGATCCTAGCTCCCGACACGCAGCTCACCGTGACCTTCTCCTTGTTCAACCTGGTGAGCGGGACGTCAGTGTGCCTGACGATAGAGTCACCTACTACAAGTGTATCAGGTGTGTTGTTTAGCCTTAAGGGCTGTGGCTGTTCGGCACACTGGCTTTGTGAGCTATCTGTTGCACGTGTTTTGTTTTGGGGTAGCGGTTGCTTGAGTGTCTGCTTTGGAGGTCTCTGCTGCTTAGGCAGCTTTTTATTTACAGTCTCTGCTGCTTAGGCAGATTTTTATTTCAGCCATTAAAGCTAGTCAGACATTACAGCAGAAACAAAGATTAAATTGATCCTCACCCACAAACTTTGAGAAGATTTTAGCTGAATGAAATGACTATGCAGTCTATTAGAAAATGAAATTTGTATCTGGCACATCACCAAAGCTCTTTAAAATTGTCAGCAGAGCATTAGAAGGCAGGATCCAAATGTCAGGCGGGAAGCTGCATGGTTGTGGGAGACAGACTCTTAACGCTGAGTGGTTCAAAAACACAATTTGCAACTCGAGAGACTCTAGTTGCATTATGCTTTTATGCAATTTGCTTAAATCCATTGATTAGATTTGTTATATTTATTGAGTAATTATTTAAAGTTTTTCCTATATTTTTTTTTTCATTTTTGTCCTGCCTTTCCTGCTTGCTTTAATCAAAGTTTCTTAGCATTGATAATATTGATATAACTATCCAAGTTTTATTAATTTTTTTGTATTTTAGCCATGCTAACTCTACCATAATATGGCGATACTCAGAAACAAATGACACAATATGTTATACAAAGCACCATGGTGAATGATGATGTACTAGCAGGGGAAATTGTGAAACACACAAAATGCAACGGCACAGCTAGAGAAATAGTGTGGTATGCATTGTGTGCTAATGAATGAGCAATGACATGAGGAATAGTGTAATGACATGAGGATTAGTCTAATTACATGAGGATTAGTGTAATGACATGAGGATTAGTGAAATTACATGAGGATTAGTGTAATGACATGAGGATTAGTGAAATGACATGTGGATTAGTGTAATGACATGAGGATTAGTGAAATGACATGAGGATTAGTGTAATGACATGAGGATTAGTGTAATGACATGAGGATTAGTGTAATGACATGAGGATTAGTGTAGTGACATGACGATTAGTAAAATGACATGACGATTAGTGTAATGACATGGGGATTAGTGTAATGGCATGAGGATTAGTGTAATGACATGAGGATTAGTGTAATGACATGACGATTAGTGAAATGACATGAGGATTAGTGTAATGACATGACGATTAGTGTAATGACATGACGATTAGTGAAATGACATGAGGATTAGTGTAGTGACATGAGGATTAGTGTAATGACATGAGGATTAGTGTAGTGACATGAGGATTAGTGTCAACATAATGAGAAGGTTGCCTACTGAAATGTCAGCACTAATGCAGAGTGCCAACATGCCAAAAAACTAAAAGAAACACTGCAAATGCAGAAGAGTGAATATTGAAATTTGCCTTCTCCTTTAATTTCTTTTTTTTTCCAGGGGGTGGCAAGCCCCCCACACCCCCTAAATATTGTATAGTGACACCAAGATCACTGTACCTTGGAGAAGAGTGAATATTGTGATAAATGGTCATCTTGTATGCAAATGATAAAATCGAACATAGCAGTGTGGTTCAGAATGTACACAATTAATGTGATGTGTTGTTGGGTGAGTTAGGGGAGAAATGGCTCTGGTGTGACATTGTTGCCACTCTGTAGAGTATAGAAACTTGGGCAGTGAAGGCAGAGCAGATAAGGATGCCATGGGTGATATAAATTAAGTGCCGGAAACAGGTAGTAGGATCCACACTGTGAGACATAAAAGGAAATGAGCACATCAGAACAGAAGCCCAAGTAGTTACAATTGCAGAAAAGATAACAGAGAACAGATTATAGTGGTTTAGGCACATTGTGAAGGAAAACAGAAGACAAACTGGTGAAAAAGATGTGGGGCACTCTTAAAGAAGGCAAGAGGAAATGAAGGAGTGCAGCAAAGAGATTGATGGATTGTAATACTGCGGTTGTGGTGCTGCGGTAGCGTTGTCGCCTCACAGTAAGTCGTTGTCCTGTTCGATTCTCAGATAGAGTGTCTTCTGTGTGGAGACATGCATGAATGAGCATACCTTCGTTGAAGGTTGTGCATCAGGGCTGGCAACTCAGCACGTAAAAATCCACTGCCAATCATTAGCAGACCGGAGTTCCACTGTGGCGACCCCTAACCAGGAAAAGCCAAAAGACATAACAACATGAGAGAAGACCAGTCATAATCAGGTATGACTGTCGAAGAAGGTAGTAAGGTGAAATTGAATCGAGAAATATGGTGTCAGTTAATGCGACACCCAAATCCCATGTAGAAAATGGGGGAAAAGGGGTTGGTGATGATGATGATGGCAATCATAATCATTTGTTCTGAATGTCATGATTACATGTGTACCAGGGTTTTACTCATGTTATGAGGCTAGAAGTAGCATCAGTACAAAGCAGGGGAGCATGTGTTAGTGATCACATTCACATCCAGTGACAATGATGCTGCTGTTTGTCACCTCCGTGTATCACAGATAGGTCCACCTGTGGATAGCATGCTATCACCTCCATGACTGTAAAAGTGTTATTCCATGGACAAAAACACCATATGGGAGTTAGTGGATATGTGTTCCCTCACAAGGAGTCAATGTGAATGCATGGAATGCTTGCTGCAGTGAAAACAAAGACTGTATAGAATTAACCATCTTTGCTACAAGGATCTTTAAGCATCTTCCAGGGGACAAGCCAGGAGTTTCACAGATGTTAGTTTTGTGAGCTTTACACCAGTATCTTATTGTGATGTTATAGCATGTCTAAGAGGGATTTACTTTTCACAGACAGCAAAGAAGAGAACCACCATGAAATAATGAATTTTTGCAGAGATTCTGAGGACCATTGACTGCACCTACATTTCTATAATGGCCACATCTCCTTCACACAACTTCTGGTGTATCAGACAAGATGGCATCCATTCCATCATCTGCCAAGAGATGTGCAATGCACAGAGTATTATATACACTGTGTCAGTGTATCATCCAGTGAGGGGGTGGAGCTTCTGTAATTGTAACCCTAACTGGGTATACTGTGTTTTCTCCTCAATGTCTGGACCAGAGTCATCCACTCCAAGGGATGGCATATCATGCAACAAACATTACTGGAACCCCAATGTGTCTTTTCTTCTGATTTGTCAGTAGAATGTCACCATACATGACAACATGAACAAGCAAAGGTAAGCATTGCTCATGGTAGAGCTACATGGGAATGTGATAGCATTGAACTACAGAACCATGAGTGGAGTGCCAGGTGAGCTGTGCTTTCTATAGAGCCAGAAGAACATTGACCACAACAGTGGCAGAGTCCATGCCTAAGGAAGGGGGCAGCCATGGAAGGTCATGGAAGTGGAGCTGTCTCTGGAATGATGAGTTCCATCTGTGTAAGCCTAGTATGTGATTGTGCAATATGCTTCCATTCCTTAACATGGCCACTGTATCCAGTTAAACATATCTTTGTAGCTGCACCACTGTTCCAACAGACATGCTTGCTCTAAACAGCTATATGCCATGCCACTCTGAATGCATTTCCAGATGTCACACACTCTCACCTCTCACACAGTGTGAGTGGTACCTGAATCACAGACCTGCACATCTGCTGATTGATGCCAAGGGTGGCAACCAGATTTGGGAATGTCTTGCTGGCATATTGGTGACAGTCACCTAAACACTGCTCCACTATGCTAGGTGTTCACATCTTGGAGGCAATGGGCATCTGATGCCATCTGTGATGGTGCAACCTGTGTACTTTGGGTGAGGCTAACATGGCCAGGATGTTCGGCACTGAATACAAGAGATGCTGGAGGTTGATTTTACCCCTCCATAATTATCTCAGCTGCAGGCAATGTGAGAAGACCCTCCACCATCAGCACTGCTCAGAAGACCCTCCACTATTAGCACTGCTAACAGTGCTAATGTGTCATCAAACTGTGCCATGTATATGGTGCCACCATTTTCAACCATTGGTGACCACACTGACATTTGGCATGTTAAAACATGTTGTGCTTGACTTTCAACCACTGACACATTTGAAAGGGTAAAGCTATCATACCTATGGTAATGCTACATGACATGTGTGAATCCCAGCACCATGTAGCGCAGAGACTGCTACATGCCAGTCATGTATATGTAGCCTATGGGGACTAGCATACCTTGTGATGCAGGTGGTGCAGGTTATTACTGTTGCAGTTCAAATGTCCCTGGATGACAAATATGCACATATGTTTGTCTGAGTAAGCCATTTACAGTTGTAACTCAGTATCCTACAACAATAGCACATGCTATTACTAACCTGATACATCTCCAAAAGACATTCAGGCAGTCATCTCCACCCCAGCTCCCACATCCATGCCACCACCAGGTATGAAGGTTCTCTCACTTACCCACAGAGGGATACTAGGAATTCAGCCGTATTCATTAGATGCATATGTGTTAATGGTTAACCCTGAGTGGTAAACCTGTCTCTGACAATTTCCTGTGCCTTGGTCTTGGTATTCAGTAATTTAGCAGTGATCCTGCAATGCATGGGTATTATTGTCTTATTGTGAACACCCACTGTATTGATGTCCTGTACTAGTCCCTGCTACTCATGGTCCCATAAGGCCTTGTCTTGACATGTAGTAGCACTTCTGTCTCTGGTGTCATGAACTTTTTCAGCCTTTGCCACTCTTTCAGTTCTATGATAAGGTTTGTACATCTGTGGGTTACATATGTCCTCAGCTCCCTTTCTGTAGACACTGCCTGGTTAGCTACTATGATGTCTTCATTCTGACACTGTGCCTTAGTGTGGCAGCAGTGGGCATATTTTTACTGCTTGCTGTCTGACATACCTGTGCTGACAGCACAGTTTGTGCCTAGTGTATTGCAGTATTCTGACCTGGCCTTGTTTCCTTTGTCCTGCCAGCTTGAGCACCCCTTCAAGACTGCAACCTGTCCTCCCTTGTCCCCTGTGTCTTAGCAGTCTGGGCACCCCAAAAACATATTAATCCCCTAACATGACCAATGTTCTTACCCCCTCATCTGCTCAGTTACTGTCTCTGTTTGCTTCCATACAGATGAAAGTACAATGACCCACAGAGAGAAGTTAGGGAGAGGGAGCCACCTTATTATTGTAAGAATTATTTATTGGTTTGGAACAGTACATTATGCCTATCATCTGAAACTGTAATTACTTTCTGCTTTCAGGGATATATGTACTGATTACTGTTTGTTTTATGTGTTACAACAGCTGAGTAGAGACAGGCAAAAAAGTATAGCCTGTCTAAAGAGGCATGGCAAGCTTTCCAGGTGGTGGGTTAAGTATATTGCTGTCTGTGCTGTACTGTTTTTAATCAAATGCAATGCACATACTAACCTATTGTTCTTGCTTTTTTCCCCTATAGGATCAGCTGAGAGGGTTCCTCCGGGGGCTACCAGGTGGGACATGCAAAAGCTGGTGAGGACTGAGATGGAGCACCATCTAGATGACCACACTGGCACTCTTGAGAATCTGAGTTACACTGTAGGCCAGAACCCTCCCTTAAGCCAACAGATGCAGTGAATGCCTATGATGTCAGTCGTGGAGGTGACTGACATCTGAATGGATTCCCCTCTGTCTGGTCAGGCATCTCCTCATTACTCTTCCCAATCCCACATCACTGTGTTACCATTCCTTATATGTTAATCCTCATTCCTTATTTGTTGTCCCGTCCTCACCATTACCAGTTGTCCACAGTCTGTCAGTCTGTGTCTCTAAACTGTTGTTGTCTTATGTGCCACACACCCCCGTCAGTCTTTGTCTGAACTGAATGTTTGTTTTCCTGCCTCTCCTTCTTTTCTTTTACCCTACTTCCTACCCACAGTTTCTCTTTCTTAACCCTTCTTAAAAAATGTGCACTTCTACCCAAAAAATACCCTTATTCTTCCCCCATATCCAACTTCCCTAGTGTTGTCCTACTGTGTGTTCATTTGCTTACTATTCCCCATTTATAGCTGTACTATCTTCCCATTAACTCCTCATATATGTAATGAAATGACTCGGCAGTTTAATTAGTGACCTCTTGTAGGCTGCCCACTGCCTATATCACAGCTGTGGGGCACTTTGATAAGCATGCGGATATGCAGACATCATAATGCTGCCTGTCTCACATTTTCCCTTGGGACACATGAGTGCCTGTAGAGGGATTGTTCCACTTGGGAGATTAATGCCATTATTGCATTTGCAAAGTTTCTTTATGCAGCCTTGTCCTTCATATGAATGCAACAGCAGATCTTAAAGAAGTTAACAACTACCAGATATTCAGTAAACATTTCAAGAAATAACGTTCAAATGAATCCAGATGCAAATACTTACCTGATATTACATCACTGTGACCTTTTCTTTGTCCATTTCTACTTCCTGGAAATTATTTCTTTCTTCCTCAAAATTTTATTTATTATGTATTTATTTATTTTACATTTGTTGACCGGGCTAGTCTAACTGGATATATGTCCATTTTCAGTAGAGGCCCGGGGAGATAAGCTCCAATCAGTTCAGATGATGTTCACATATACAGCAGTACATATTTAAATTGGTCACACATTTATAAAGTATAATAAAAAAATGAAAAATATCTAACTAGGCTTAGTACAATTACTAATGAAGTTACAATTTAATGTTCAAAAGATTAATAGCTAAAAAGTAGAGTGTAAATATAGATAAAAGGAAGATAAAAAAGAAGGTAATATGATGTAGCAGTTGAGTAATACATCTAGTAGTACAATATGCCAGCTTTTGAGAATACCATAATAAGTAAGAAAATTATGGAGAGGTAGAATAGAAGCTGATAAGATGAAATTGTTGCGGAGATGAGAAGGTAAAGTTGCATAAAGTAACAAGAGCATGTTGGTCAGTCAGGTTTAGTACAGGGGCACATCCAATGTGTTTTGAGATAGAGCTTAAGTTTATTTCTGAACAGAGTAATAGAGGGAAGTGTAGAAAGTTCAGAGAGAAGTAGATTCCAGGTTTTTCCGACAGTATTAGAGAAGAGAGACCCCGGGATTCATGAAGCTCGGCGCAAGGGCGGTGTAAGGCCTGCGCCGGCGGTGCAGTGAATAGTCGGCGTAGTAGCGCCATATGCATAGTAATGAGAGCGCCGCAACCACAGACACATGCGTAGTGTACGTGAGCGAGCCCAAGTAGGATGCCTCCGGAGGCGTGGCTAAGCCGGCAGGAGATGAGCAACCTAATGTGCTGACTGCCACGGTCCGCCCATAATAGTAATGGCAGCAGCCAGGGCCCATGCAGAATGAAACGCACGTAGAGTATGCAACATAGTACCCGTCCCAACAAAACGGAGAAGCAAACACAACCCACGAAGCCCTAAGTGTACCCGTCCAAGGAACAAAGGATACGCGTAACACCGTGTTCATCCCGCAATGCACCGTCAGTGGGCATACCCAGAGAAGGTGTCCCGCAGCATGTCAGCGCGCCGCACCGACATAGGAGTAGCGACTAAGGTTACCACCTGTCCCACTTTGCGAGGGGCAGTCCCTCTATGGGCAGTTGTGTCCCGATAAAAAATATTAAAAACGGCAAATGTGCCAAGATTGTAGGACATAATTATATCCCGTATTTAATGTAATGGTTGCATGAAATGGTTATTTCCGTAACTAAAATACCTAAATGTCACAAGAAACAGAATAAGCAACCAAACTGCTACAACAATAAGCTTTTATTTAGGCAAACAAGTGAAGTTCTATGCTATGTAGTGACCGTGGGTATGTGTTGGCCTGTAAAATCTGATGTGAGTCCCGAAAATGTCCCACCTTGGCCATTGGAAAGGTGGCAACCCCAGTAGCGACATGGGCATGGTCACCAGGGTTACCAGCTGTCCCACTTTGCTATGGACAGTCCCTCATTGGACAGTTGTGTCCCGCCAAAAATCGAAAAATGGCAAATGACATGAGATTTCCGGGCAAAAATATTCCCTCAATATACCTGTAATAGTAGCATAAAACATATATTTTGTATATGAAACACATACATGGCATAAGAAACCGAATAAGGAACCCAAATGCTACCAGAATAAGTGTATATTATGGCAAAAAAGTGAAGTTCTGTCAACTCCACTTGCTGTGGGTATGTGTTGTACTGCAATATCCGATGTTTCCACAAAAGATGTCCCACTATGGGCATTGGAAAAGGTGTCAACCATAATGGTCACAAGCAGTAGTGAGAGTACACAGCCGGGTAGCTGTGTCGACATAACAACAGGAAGGAACCAAGATACTCTAAACACAGGCAAACATGTGCATAGCAACATGTCCCACACCCAACAACGTGTTAAATCGCATACACAGGGCGTATGTCTAAGCGTAATATCCAGAAGCAGAACCCATGCATGCAAATGTAATACACAATAGCCCCATTGTAGCATGTAAGTCCCACCCATATGCGCCTGTGCACCCAAACCAGCTAGCAGCCTTGTGCAGCTACACACCTACACACAATGGGCATACCTGAAATGTGTTAAGAAGTATTGTTTTAGGCAGTGCCACGCGGGCAAATATGTACCCCACATGTCACCAACCCATCTCAGGTACAGATATGGAAATGGCTGCATGTGAATGTGTCTGCAGAATGTGTACATCCCGCATGTGGTATGTACCCATCCAAACCCTATAGGTTTGCACATGCCACGGTGCACATAACTGTACACATGTGGACAAGTCGGGATGTTGAACCACCGCACCGATGATTAGCTATGCAGACAAGTCAAACACATATAGCGGAACATGTGCCTACCAAACAGGACGTCCTAACAGGGTGCCACAGGCACAGAAGGGGAAGGTGGGACATCACATGTGGAGAGTAGCGTTGCTGGATGGCCAAACACCCACGGTCAAGGTAAAGGACGGAACAACATGCAATACCCCTGTATCTTCTGATAGAAAAGCAAAGGGGGAATGGCAGATGGTACAGGATTTACAAGCTGTAAATCATGTAATAATACCTAGGGTACTGATGGTGCCAGACCCACACACTATATTGAATGCTATGAACCCGCCACAGAAGTATCTTACCGTGGTACATATAAGCTATGCTTCCTTTTCAATACCTATACATCCAGATAGTCTGTATTGTTTTGCATTTACATTCAGGGCAACAGATACAGCCATACCCGGCTATCGCAGGGATACTGTGAAAGTCCAACGATATTCGCACAGGAGATGGCTAGCAACATTCCGGTGTTTACTCCACCCAGGGCCAGTCAAGTTCTACTTTATGTGGATGATATTCTGCTTGCGGCCCCTACCCAGCAGCAATGTAGGGAAGATACAATAGCATTATTGAAATATTCAGCAGAACAGGGACATAAATTAAGCAAGCATAAATTGCAACTACAGAGAATACAGGTCAAGTACCTGGGATATGTGGTATCCAAGGAGGGTACAACATTAGATGACGATAGGAAGGCAGCAATTTCACAAGCACCCAAGCCAACTACCAAGAAGGGAATGATGTCCTTCCTGGGCCGACTAACTTTTGTCGAAGCTGGTTACCAAACAATGCTTTGGAATCTGCTCTATTGTCTGCTTTAATCTTTAATACACCTATGGCAGCACAAGATATGCTACACTGGATTCCAGTAGCTGAAACAGCTTTCTGCAGACTAAAACGATTGATAGCTTCAACATCTGTTTTAGGTCTCCGGAATAATCATAACAGATGTTTTCAGACTGTAGATTGTAAGCAGGGATATATGGCGTCAGTCTTGACGCAACAGCATGGAAGTAAGCAACGCCCCATAGCTTACTACTCATCGCAGTTGGACACAGTGGCATGGTCAGTGCCACATTGTGTACAGGCAGTTGTTGCAGCACCCATGGCAGTACAGGCCTCGGCCTCAATGTTATTATTCCACCCTCTCACTGTGAGAGTGTCTCATGCAGTTGCGATCATTTTGCTGCAAGAGAAAATAGCATTCCTGACCCGTGCTAGACATCTTTCTTGTTTGACCATACCCCTGAGTCAACCTCATATGGTGATTGAACATTGTACAACATTAAACCTATCAACGTCACGTCTGACACCTGTGTATGGCACACCACACAGTTGCCTACAGGAGATGGAGCAAATAACTCTACACAGACAGGATATCACTGATATACCCTTAGATGATGCAGAGGTGACAGTTTATGTGTACGGATCATATAGAAAGAGTCCTACAGGAAAGAATCAAGTAGGTTATGCAGTAGTTATTGATAATGAGATTGTAGAAGCCCAACCCCTGCAGCATAACGTGTCTGCTCAAGCAGCAGAATCGATAGCTTTAACACGTGCTTGCACTCTAGCGAAAAACAGATGTGTGGACATTTATACCGATAGTCAGTATGTTGTCTCTACAGTGCATGTTTATGAGCAGCAGTGGAAGAATAGGGGAATGATAACATCCACTGGTAAACCGATTAATCATGCGCAATTGATCCTGAATGCATTAGATTCCATTCAGTTACCCACTAAAGTAGCTAATTGTAAATGTGCAGCTCATACAAAGCAACAGGATAACATTAGGAAAGGTAAGGCACGAGCTGATGCAGCTGCAAAACAAGCAGCCTCACAGTCGGAAAGTGTCTTTTTGAATGAGGAATGACAATCCTCAGACATTCTAGATGTAGAAATGTTAGAAACAATGCAAACATCAACTACGAAAGCAGAAAAGCAGACGTGGGTATGACGAGGAGCAATCCTTGAAGACGGACTGTACATATCCACAGTGAGAAAGCCAATATTAACGTCTAATGTATTCAGATATGCGTCTTTGTTGAGCCATGGTTAGAGCCATGTCTCAACAGGGGGGATGGTACAGTTGATTAACAGAATATTCCTAACATACGGAATTAGGAACCACATACAAACATCATGAGCAGCGTGTCATATTTGCAGTAAACATCATGCATAGGGAGCATTTAAACCGAAGGGAGTGGGTTTCCCTATACCACCATAACCGTTCCATACTATTTGTATGGAGTTTATACAGCTGAATAAATGTGAAGGGAAGAAATACTGTGTAGTGATTATAGATATATTATCAAAATGGGTAGAAGCATTCCCAACCAGGAATCCGGATGCAGCAACAGTGGCAAAGGTCCCAGTAAAATAAAGTATCCCTAGATCTGGCATACTGTAAAGAAGCTACAGTGACAATAGAACACATTTTGTGAACCAGACAATCCAGCAACCTGGGGGATTATTTGGTATTTCCATGAATAATCATTGCATGTACAACCCACAGTCAGCATGACTGTACAATGGGATCCCGAGAAATAAGTTGAGGAGGTTGATGGGTGACACCCAGACGAGTTGCATTTGCTGTCTACCTCTAGCATTGCTGAGCATGACAACAGTTCCAAATGTAAAGTGTTTGACCCCCTTCGAAGTAGTATTTGGAATGGCATATTATGTGCCACAGTGGAAAGCTGTCATGCCTGTAGAGCTGGAGGTCGATGGCTCATTAGCAAGTTACATGAGAGGATTGTTAACCAATAACACTGTTTTGCAGTTAAACTCTTTTACAGATAAAGAGCAAGCGAAGCCGGACGCATAGCTGACTCCAGTTTCACTGTTATCCAAAAAAGTAACTTGCCGAGTCCAACGTGGGAAGGTCCGTACCAGGTACTGTTGGCAACGCCTACTGCAGTAAAGTTTGCGGAAAGGTCGTCCTGGGTTCACCTCACCTTTTTCAAACCGGTAAAGGATATGAAGTCTGATTTACATGTTGTAGCCGATATACCATAGAGACAGAATCACCCGGGCCAGAGCGTATAACAATACAAAGCAACCCCAAAGACATTTGGTTTACTGTCCTACTGATCATACACCTATTAACCATGTTTGTGGTGACTTTACATTTGCTGGGACCTTACCTGCATATAACTACACAGATACAAATAGTGATACGTGATGAACTGGCCACAGAGTGGCATCCAAACTTCGACACATACCTAGGCATGACGCGTGTGCATGTACAGACTATGAACATTTCAAATTGCTGTGTTTGTACTGCCATACCTACATCATATGGAGGACTTCCGATGTATGTTGTCCCCTTGGGGATAGATTGAGACTTGTGAATATTTACACTTTGATACAGGTTCTGTGAGATCACAGGACAAAGTGGCACTGTACTTACCTGTTACACAAAAAGGAATTGTTTGTTTTCATAAACATGATACAGTCCAAATTGGTGGGAGTAATTGTAACATAACTGTGTCTTACAAATGTCATATAACAGCCAAAGATCACAGTACTAGTTGTAGCACCATTCATGATTTGTATTGAAGCTTCATGAGAACAACGTGGAAAGATGTGCAGAAACATCCTGAATTGTATAAACAGTCCTCTGTTATAGACAGGAAAATGTTATATGCAGAGTTAACCCGCATCAGTAGTAAAGTAGAATATTGTTATTTTGTTTGTGGGAAAAAAGCATATCAATGGTTAGCTGAGAATTGGTCCGGCAGTTGTTTTTTGGGTCATCTGGCTCCAGTCATATGACATACTGCACAATTGCCTCTGGGTACGAAACGAACTGTAAGACATATAGCTCGAAGAACTGGGAACACAGTCGAGAAACCTACCAATCCAGTGGGTGAAATGGAAGCTGTTCTGAAAAATCATTCTTCTGCAAGAGATAAAGGAATATTGACTCATATGGACTTGAGTGACAGTGTTATATCCTGGGCTGGAACAATCCCAGCTTGTGGAGTAGTGAAATCAATCAGGGAACAGAGGAAGTTGTCAAAACCTCTCGGAGGAATGAGCAATGCGACTTTTCGCTCTTGAACTTGTGACTGATGAACTGAATGCAATGAGAACTGTTGTGTCACAAAATGTAATGGCTCACGACTGCACCCTGGTGGCGAGAAGTGGTACGGGCGCGCTTATCAAAGAAGACCACTGTGTCTAAGTACCACAGAATAAGCACGATATCAACGCCCACCTAGAGGTAATACAGCAGGTGTCAGCCATGGCAGAACCAGGCCCAAACCCACTGACGAACTATTTCCAGAAACCATTTGGTGGATGGGGTTCACTCATACTGAATATCTTGATTGCCATTCGTGTTGTTCTGCTTATATTGGGAGCATGTGTCTGTTGCGGGATACTTTGCATGAAAGTATTAGTCAGGGACTCTGTCAATGTATCTGTAACCGAGACTATGTATCAAGACCTGTAGTGGTATTTGTTAATACCAAATGAAATCCTTTCTGAAATGTACAACAAATGACTTGCCTAGTTAAACGTTCCAGAGAGGAAGAGGCTAGGGAATGAAATAATGTTGTATATGTTTCTGGATAGAATAGAAGCAATCAAAGGAGGGAGAATGTTAGAAAAATATATAGTTAAACATATATATGACGTGCTAGTTTAGAAGCAAATAGTGTATAATGCATATTATTCTATTTTACAATATGGCAGTAGAACTTATCATGCATGTAATTGCCTGTAGTGTAGCTGCAGTGTGATCGAACCCTGACCCTGGCAGTAACCAGTGCAGCAGGCGTATGTCATTCAGCATTAGTCATCTGCTGGGTTAGAGAACAATAAATGTATGTACAGGTATATCTTTCATCCTTCCACTGAGGAGGATGGCCTTGTGAGCTCTATCTAAGACAGAGTACAGCTGCTCACCAGAGAGACAAAGGAACCTAGTAGGAAATGAAGTGACAATCGTATCTGAACAGTCTTGGAACCTTGACAGAGCAGAATTTACAGAAGGACATTCTAATTGACTATGTGGCTCGCAAGGCTGTGCTATTCTCATGGGAAAACATTTAATAAGCATTACCTTAGCACTGTTGTAGGAATGCAATATTGTGGACTATAGTGATGTAAATGCCCTGTGACTGACCACATCGTTAAGGTGGGAAAAAGATGATTGTAAACACAATACTCATACAGCTGTTACTTGTATAGAGTCAGACAAAACTCTATACTTGTACTGCATAGTTATTTGCCTCCTGGTGCACACTATTAAAACGTTGTGAATCTGAGCTTCCTGTGTTATTGACTGTCATTTTGAAAAGACTAATGAGTGTTACAGTTTGATTTAAACAACGTAATTGACAGATGTGTATGTTCTAGCATGGGAATAGGTCAAGCCAACCACCACAATCACCATGTGTACCACATACAAACAGCCAGTAACACGCAGTAGTAGTGCATGAAGGCATACACGACTGTGGGAATAGCACAGGACATATGGCGCGTGCCAAGTGCAGATGCATGACACAAAACCCCCAGGATGGGGCTCCCTGCAAAGAGGAACATGTGCCAACCACACCTCCCACAGATGTACCGGCAATGAAAACACATGCCAAACACACAGAAACACTACCGTCCAACCCACGACTGCAACGGAGGCTGGTCAAACACCACCATGAAGCATGCACAAACAGGGACATGTGTAATTGTTGCCTTAACACTCCCCCATAGGCCAAAGAAGAATAGAATGGACATATGCATGTAATGTTGTGAAGGATGTGTGGTAGTCCTCAGTATCACAGTGTTAGGGACACAGATACACTGTAATCAACCGTGACGTATGTGCGCTGTAGACAGCATACCTGCAAGTAATACAGAGGACAATCACGTGCCACAGAAATATACACATGAGAAAGAGGATAGGGAATAGACAAGTGTAAATGGGACAAACTATGAATATAGGTTCATAGGTCCATAGGTACAGGGTAGGGCATCGACCCAAGTTCAGCCATAACCCTACACCATAGTTAGGATTCCTTTGCCAACCTTCTGGGCTGGAGATAAAATACTTATGATATTGCTGTACCTCTGTCAAGCAGTGATAATGATGTAATCCCTGGCCTATATCTGCAATCCCCCATCCAATGGACAACATACCCCCGAACAAGGCTAGCAAGGATCTCTGTCTCACATGTACTGTGATGTAGATCCACAGCATTGTGAGTGTCCGGGTGACGTATGTGTCACTACAACACATCCCATTAATGACCGTGACAAGGTTCATGTCACCTACCCTTGTCGTTCTGAGGGATGCAGATACAGTAGGTGAAGCATAGACATGACATATGGGTTGACATGGCCTCGTATGTCAGGCACAGGTCAACACTGAACAACAGGTATGTGACGAATGGGGCAGGGGTCCTACAAGTGGGGCAGCATTACACAAATCCATGACACCCTGCATCTGTATGACAATTAACCTATGAGGCCTTCCCAGCTGCTGTAGGTGTTGGGTCAGATACCCTCCGAATGGGGCAATGTAGTCAATCATAGGTGTAACACGTAATGAGTACAAGGAGACAATGACCTACCCTGATGTAGATGTGAATCCCTGCACAAACTGGTGGGCAATGTAGAAGTCCCACCGAACCACGATAGCAACGTGTGTGTTGAATGAATGGTGACCGACAACCTCTGTCCCCTGATCCCTGGTAATCACCCCTGCGCTCAGTGGACTGCCACCCATATGCTGGACAGGGGTGACCTAGTACCCCTTGACAGGTATGATGTTGCATTACTTTGCATTTAGCTGTGGGACATGTCCCTGACAGCAGATATGCATATCTGGGAGGCCCCTTTGAAGGATATCTGTGACAGATGTCCGTCCCACTATGGCACCTGTTTCACAGTCATCTACAAACAATGTTGCCCATAACACCCCTGTGTGCGCCTGTACTGTGGAAATGTAGATGTATGAGAGGAGTGGACCCAGGGAAGGGCCCCATGGGACACCGCTTGTGACAGGCAGTAGGTCTGACATGCTGCCAGCAACTATGACCGCGTGGGCTGTGTCACATAGCCAGTTTACAACCCATCCTGTGATGTACGTGTTCACATCCCAGCCAATGGGTTTATCAACGATACCTGAGGGGGGTAATGTGTTGAAGGCCTTTGCCAGGTCGAGGTAGGCTGTATGGACTGCAAGAACCCCATCAATGGCCTTGGTGACTGTCCCGAAAACGTCAACCATGCTTTAAAGGCATGAACCACCCCTGAACAAGCCAAACCGTGTTGGATGCAAAGTATGCAGGTCCCCTATGCCTTCATCTACGAGCCGCAGTATGATCCCTCCCCATGTCTTTGCAGATAGGTCTCCTCATGGTAATGGGACAGTAATAACCAGGGTCAGTGGAGGCATTGGCCCTGTGACATGGGACTACAGTCGCCGTGCGACACAACCTGGGTACGTTACCTGAGGTGAGGCTACAAAGAAACAGCTGTCCTAACTGTGGGTCTAATTCCTCAATGAGATAGTGGAGTACACAGTCGGGTCACCAGCTGGTCTCATGGATGCTATGTTCACTACCCTGGAGAGAGCATGTCCCACCCGTGTGTCACAGAACATTTGGGGACCACAAACCGCTGGTACAGACATCTCTTCATGTGGGGGGGAGGGTGTGGAGATGTCCTCACCGAACTTGTCAGCCCGTATTTTGGCAATGCGTGTATGTTGAGTAAACTCCACATCATCGTGAACCCAGTCAGAGCATATGTGGGAGTGACCTCCCAGGTGTCGAGCATAGCAAATGAAGGCTGTATGATTGTCAGCCAGGTCCATGTAGGTATATCTGTGGGCGTGCCCTGGACCATGTCATGACAGCGTGTAGCTGTACACATATAATGACCAAGGGTGTCATACCTCACAAGGTGTCTGCTCCGCCTTGTAGTAGCCACCTCCTCTCATTGTACAGCTTGTGTATGGCTGGGGTACACCACACTGGATGCTTGGCATCGGTACAATGAACCACAGTTGGGTAAGGGAATGCCTGATCCATGCAGTCCTGTAGGTACCGGTAGGTGGCATATGTGAGTGATGCAGTGGCTGCAGTACTGTCGACCACTGGCTCAGGGTCCTTAAAGGAGACCACAGTAGTGTTCAGAATTGTGAAGTCTGCCTCTGAGCAAGCAATGTGTATGGTAACCGGCAACACTCACAGCAACGGATGCCAATAGCAGAAGCCATTGTCCAAATAACATAGATTAACTTCGGCATGACAATATGTATTATCATACATGTATTGACACGTGTCTGCTAATTACACTTGCAAATGGCCGGTAAGACCGGGCTAAAGTTCCCGTGATTTACCTAGTCTGGAGGTGTTGTTCCGACAATAAAGTGGCGATACTTCCCAACCAGGACCTCTGGGGATTAATTAAAGCGGTTGTTAACCTGCAACATTGGATGTACACCATTGGGTTCTGGTCTCGGAAAACATGGTTTCCGTAGCACTACACACTATGGGTAGTCAAGCAGACATCCGCGATTGGTGAACACACAGCAGCAGTCAAACCCACTGGCCACAAGGACACAGTCCGACAAGCTCTACACTTTACATATGCACAGTGGTGTCCATTGTAGGACCCAAAATTTTATTCATGGAATGCCTGCCAGCTTCCATCATCACCGCGTGAACTCATTGTCGTGACCACGTCACAGCTACACATATGCACACATGGCGTGTTCAATGTTGATGATAGCTGTCCATGAAATGCAGCACATATGCACAGAAATACCCAGGGTACCGAGTCCATAGAAGTGCGTCCACATCACAGTCCCGCACACATGAAGGATGTGTAATGGGTAGTGTCGACTGTTGCAGTCAAGGGATCCTGGGTATGTAGAAACTGTGCTCGGTGTTGTTTTGCAGGTAATCCTTTGTCCCGCCCCGTGGGAGGGATGTGTGCATAGCACCTGCCTTACTCCCCACTAATAATGCAAACCATCCACCGGAGAATGCTAAATGCAGGTGTGAAATGTGTACAGCCCTATACCAGTGTCCAGTAGGCAATTCTCATGGATGGACAAGCGTACGGCCAAGATGGCACCCACAACTGCAAACCGGGAAATTACACAGCAGCGGTAAGGCATAACACAGGAAATATACATAGGGACTACAGTTGACATTCCCCATACAAAGTTGGGCGCCGTGCCAACACCGCATACAGCACTCAATCTGCCAGCAACAAAATGGGGAGCACTCGCTACCATACAGCAGAACAGATGGGCGACCTGTGGAACACATACTAATGGCACACCCACAACGTCAACTAGGATATGTAAACTATGGCGTTCCCACCTATGAAGACAACATGCTTCAATGAATACATAGGGATCAACATGTTCCGGTGGTGTTATGTTGAAAATACAGTGACGGATATGTCCTATTGGGACGTCTGAGGTTTATTTGAAGCAGTTGCTAACCTGCATCTTTGGATGTATACCATTTGTTCACAGTACTAAATCACCTGGTTACGTAGCACCACGTAGAATGGGTAGTCAAACAGACATCCGCGATTGGGGAACATACAGCAGCAGTGAAAAGCACCGGCCAGTTGGACACAGTCCAGCAACATCTAACTTTACATATGCACATTGGTGTCCATTGAAGGACCCAAAAATACATTCTCACAGAACCCACTCCAGCCATGTCCAAACAACAGACGATGATATAGCCGTGACTACGGCACAGTTAGACATATGCACCACCAGCGTGTTTAAGGTTGTTGACAAGTGTCCATGAAATGCAGGACATATGAACAGAAATACCCAGATCGACGTGTCCATACGTAATGCGTCCACATCCCAGTCCCGCGCATGAAGGATGTGTAATGGGTACTGTCGAGGGTTGCAGCCATGGGATTTTGGGTATGCAGAAATGGGGCTCTGTGTTGTCTGGCAGATAATCCGTTGTCCCGCCCTGTGGGAGGGATGTGGGCATAGTACCTGCCTTACTCCCTACTAATAATGCAAAGCATCCACCGGAGAATGCTAAATGCAGGCGTGAAATGTGTACAGCCCTATACCAGTGTCCAGTAGGCAATTCACATGGATGGACAAGCGTATGAACAAGATGGCACCCATAACTGCAAACCCGGTGGAATTACACTGCCGCAGTAAGGCATTACACAGGTAATACACATAGGGACTACACTTGACATTCCCCATACAAATAACACAGAGAACCAGATGAGAAAGTCCAAAGCAAAAATGAGGTACTGTAGAAACGGTCGGTGACCACTCAGCGCCCACCAGGAATTAAATGCAGTCACCATAGTTTATTGCAGCGCTTTTCGTCTGCTTCATAAGCAGACTTCTTCATAATACATACAATGCAGTTCAACCTACTACATTTAAAACCCTTAATTGGGCAGTAAATAAGATGTGCTAAGTATTAATTAAATGCCTTAAAGGCAAACAAGCTAAAAACTCTACTCGGGTTACAGATTGCACACAGTGAGTAAATCAGACATTGCTTCAAAATGTATATTCTTCAGCGAAAATAAAAATATATGTATAAATATGAAAGAAGAACCAACATAATGTTTTCCAAGTGTCTGAGTGTATAAGCTACATATATATGTTCTAGGGATTGTGCCAATATATTAAAAGAACTAGAGACACCTAGTAATATAAATGAACCCTAATATATAGAGATAAACACTATGATTATGACTAATGTAAAATATATCAATGGAATGTAAAGATTCAAAATGTGGTAAAGTAAATATTCATTTAGAAGGTTAGTTGAATAAAGCAATTCAGACATCCTTGTCAAAATACTAAAACAAGGCCAGCCAGGTGCTCTGCCTCACATGTACTGGGATGTTGTTTCACAGCATAGTGAGTGTCTGGGTGATGACTCTGTCCCACCAGCATGTTCTATTAATGACAGTGTCAAGGTGTACGTCACCTGCCCTTGTGTTTCTGTGGGATCTAGAATCTTTAGGTGAAGCATAGTCATCAAATCCGGGTTCGACCTGGCCTTGGATGCCAGGCACAGGTCACCTCTGGGCAAGTGGTATGCGACGGAATAGAGATGGAACCCTTTCAGTCGGTCAGCATAACACATATTCCTGAGACCCTGCATCCGTTTGTGGATGAACTGTCTGGGCCTTTCCAGCTGCTGCAGGTGTCGGGTCAGATACATTCTGAACGGGGCATTGTACTCAATCATAGGTCTAATGAGTGATGAGTACAAGGGGACAATGACCTCCCCGATCTAGATGTGAATCCCTTCATGATCAGGTGGGCAATGTAGAAGGTCTACCTAACTACGTTAGCAACGTGTGTGTCGAACAAATGGTTACCGACAACACGGGTCCCTAGATCCCTGGTAACTCCCTCTGTGCTCAGTGGATTGCCACCTATATGGTAGCTAGGGGTAACCTTGTTCTTCCCGAAGGGTATGACTATGCATTTCCCGGCATTTAGCTGTAGGCCATGTCTCTGGCACCAGTTATCCATAGCTGTGAGGCCCTTCTGAAGGATATCTGTGTCAGATGTGTGTCCGACTATGGCACCCGGTTTGCAGTCATCTGCAAACATTGTCAGCCATAACCCCCCTGTGTTTGCTTGTACTTTGGAAATGCAGAATCTTGGAAAAATAGTGGACCCAGGACTGAGCCCCGTGTGACAACACCTGTGACCGGCTGTGAGTATGACATGGCGCCAGCAACTATGACCATGTGGGTTCTGTCACTTAGCCAGTTTGCAACCCATCTGGCGAAGTATGTATTTACATTCAAGCTGATGGGTTTATCAATGATACCTGAGGGGGGTATTGTGTTGAAGGCCTTTGCCAGGTCGAGGTAGGCTGTATGGACTGCTTTGCCCTCATCAATGGCCTTGGTGACTGATCCCAATAAGTCAGACACATTTAAAAGGCATGATCTGCATTTGACCAAGCCAAACTGGGTTGGATCCAAAGTATGCAAGTCCCCTATGTCATTATGTATGACTTCCATCATGATCCTTCTCCATGGCTTTGCAGATAAGGCTTGTCAAGCTAATGGGATGGTAATTACCAGGGTCAGTGGATGCACCATCCTTGTGAAGTGGGACTACAGTCGCCTTGTGCCACTACTTGGGTACGTATCCTGAGGTGAGGCTAAGGTTAAACAGCTGTCCTAACTGTGGGTTTAATTCCCCATTGAGTTCATGGAGTACACAGCTGGGACACCATCTGGTCCCATGGATGCTGTGTTTACTGCCTTGGAGAGAGCATTTCCCACCTGTGTGTCACAGAAGTTCCAGGATCTACAATCCTCTGGTACAGATATCTCTCCATGTGGGGGTGAGGGGGGGGAGAAGTTAGCACCGAACCTGTCAGCCAGTATGTTGGCAATGTGTGTAGGTTCAGTCATCCTCACATCATTCTGAACCCAGTGTGAGCATATCTGGGAGTGTCCTCCCAGGTGTCCAACATAGCTAAAGAAGGCCTTATGATTGTCTGTCGAGTCCTTGTTGATTACTCTGTTGAATTTCCCCTGGATGATTTCCTGACAGCTTGTAGTTCTTCACATACAATGAGCAAGGGTGTCTTACCTTACAAGTATTCCGCTCTATCTTGTAGTAGCTACCTCCAGTCGTTCTAGAGCTTGTTCATGGCTGGGGTCCACCAGACTGGATGCTTGGCCTTGGTACAAAGAGTCTCAGTTTTGTATGGGATTGCCTGATCCATGCAGTCCTGTAGGTGCTGGTGGAAGGCATATGTACGTGATTCAGCGGTTTGAGTAATGTTTACCACTGGCTCAGGGGCCTCAAAGGAGACCACAGTAGTGTTCAGAAGTGTGAATTCGGCTTTTGAGAAAGGCATATGTATGGTAACCGGCACCACCACAGCATTGCATGCCAATAGCAGAAGCTATTGTAGGTTGTCCAAACACAGGTGTCCGTACACATGGAACATCATAGCAATAAACCATGCCTGGATGTGGGTAATGCTAGATATACTCATGGCAGACGTGGTGCGTTCCCGAGTCCGGCCTTGAGGGACCACACACATATGCGACCTTAGGCATAGGCCAACTAGGCCGCTGCCTAGGGCGCCGCTCTACTGAGGGCACCTTTCAAGCCTTTATTTTGTGTAGGTAGACCAGGGCGGGGTGGCGGGTGATGTGGCCGGTGGCATCATGGAGTACTTCTGCCTAGGGCACCACGTGACCTAAGGCCACTCTTGCCATGGGTAAATACAGCAGTACCCACTCCCAGATGCGGGTCATTGCTAGTATGACATCTCATCTATGGCAGAAACCATATATTCCCCAGACATAATGGCACAGCATAATGCCTGTCCGCCGCCTAAGCGCAGACATCGCCACCAGCGGTGCGGGCGTACCAATGCGAGATGTCCGTTAACAATGTCGACACTCTCTCGCTCTGTGAAATAAAGTCAACATAGCGATTCAATACTAAACAGCGACGGAGGTCGATGTCCCGTTGCTGAGCTGTTCAACCTGTTCCGCCATGTTAAATGTGTGTAGCAGGCGGGACTGGCCCAAAACTAAACAGCGGACATGTCCGTGGCTCAGTGAAAGCCATCACGCAATGTTAAACCCATGTAATATGGCGAGACAGGTCATGAATACTGAGAGTCAGTAATGGAAATAGGTCCGTTCGACCAGACCGTGTGCAATTACTATAACAAGATCTACAACGGGTACGCCGGCCAATCAAGCTACCGGTTAGGAATTATGGGGGGGACATGGTATCATAGACACGGACAAACCATGCCCATGTGACTCATCTAACATTCGTACACGGTCAGGGCAGTTCCGTACACTGGGCGGACAAGACCAAACCCAAAGCACCACAGGAACACCCTGACAATCGAAGGCCTGTATGCGTTGGGGATATAAGCCCCTGTGATCTGAACATCCCTGTGGTCACGACATATGCATCCTGGGCCATGAGCGGGAGGGAATAAGGAATGTTTAACATGTAGTACCGCACCTTTCCCAGCAGGAGAATGGATGCCAGTGACGTGCGTGAGTGCGGGGGGTGGGGGATATGTAAATGTAGCTAAGTACCATGGGTATGCATATTAATGACACCAAACAGCTAACGTGTACTGGTCACAGTAACCCGGCAAGCGTGAATGCAGTCCCGTTTGAATTACGACTATGGAACATATAAATGTGAGCATTATGCGTAATGTGTCCATGCTGCAAAGACTGTTACATGTATAAAGGTGCGTGCGTTCCGCACACGTCCGTCAACCGGATCAGAGATATGTTACCGGAATAGTCACAACTAACACAGACCACGTAACCATACAGGGCCAGTAAACATATGGAGACAGAATACGTATATGCATAGCCTGGCGTAACCCTAATTAGGAAATGCAAGTGCGGCGTGTGCGTGTGTGATCCTCGAGCAGGGGCAGGTAAGGATGTGTCCTCCACTTCAACCAGACAGGTCTCATAAATGTCAGCCTCGAAGTATGGAATTGGGCAATGCCATGTAAAGTACCGTTAGAAATAGTGAGAAACACACGCTATGTGATGAGACAAACATAGAATGTGGATAGAATAACATATGTGTTAGTAGTATGGATTGATGACGGTATGCATCAGTAACCCGACCCACTTGTCAGAAGGAAGGGGTGCCCACGTCGCGAATTGCGTCAGTTGGCTCACACTTG